>NW_009200800.1:57309-88633 GCF_000690835.1 Fulmarus glacialis | reverse complement strand
GGGTTTGGGGTGCTGCAGCGGCCCGTGCCCGCGGCCCGGGTGGGTGTAACGTGTTGTGTTGCTGTAACGGTGTCGGGATAGTGGATGCATCAACAGAAGGTGTTGACACGGGATTAACCCTTTCCTTCTCCTGCCTTTCACAATGTTCTGCTACGCGAGAGCAGCCAGAAGGCAAATTGCTGAAATTGAGATGAGGAAGGCGTAAATATTTTATTCGGGGGAAATGCGTTTTTCGTGTGGCTGTGTGTGCGTGTGCGGACGTAGAGCCGGTGTGTGTAGCTCTCCGTGAAATGTAACGGTGCGTTTTAAAATTACTTATCTGTGCATATTTTGTGATAGTTTTTTGCCACTGCAGTTGTATGCTGATTTAAAATTAGCTGCGCGTAAGTTTGTGTCAGCCCTTTTATGAAAAAGTGCCGGTTTATACCTGTAAAACGGAGCAGATGTATACAATAGCACATCTCCTGTCTCACTGTCGGTACAAACCCACGCTGGAAGAGGGTTGTTGCTCCCAGGATAACAGCTATGTTTAGGAAAACGCAACATGCTAAAAAAAAAAAAAAATCTTCATTTAGGTTTTTAATATAGTCATTCTTACTTGGAACTGCCACATAAGGTGTGGAAGATATTGCACATTGTTTTACTTGACAGATGTGGAAAATAATGCAACTTTATTCTTTTGTACTCATCTCCTGTATGTAATCTTCAAAGCGTGGTTGCAGTTGGAGAAAGAAGAACGATAGTGATTGAAAGTAGCCTTTTTTTTTTTTTTTTTTAATCTTGGGCCTAAAATAAATGTTTTTAAAGTTTTGAAGTGTTTAGCTCCTTTTTGATGTTTTCTTCAGAGAAGTTCACAGTAAAGAAGGTAATAATTAGATACTTCTGGTAGGTGAGCTGTAGTACTCTATGGAGCACTAAATGGAAATTGGAGAATTGACACAGAAGCCAGCTTCAAATTTTACTTTTTTTCTAGTCCGGCATTTGTTGTTGAATTTCATTTTAAAAGGATGCTTTGTTCGGCTTTGTCTTAATTTAAGTATAGAGATTTATTCTTAAGATTAAAGATTGGAACAATGGGAAGCAATTGCATCTTACATACTTCTAATCTTACTGAAAGTCAACTTTAAAGTATTTAATACAGCTATTCAAGTATCCTCTTATCATTTGTTTTATGCCGGTTAGTTGTAATTTCTGTCTGTAACATGGATTGTTATAAACCTTGTAAAAAAATGCTTATTGTCTTTATGTATAATTCACTCTCATGAACAAATTGGATTTTTTTCCATGAGTGAACTATAATAGTAAATTTAATGTTCTGACCTTTCTTATGCTAGATTACTGAAAACAGCGTGATTTAGCTTTTCTGAAAGCCCAAGCATATTTTTGTTGTTGGTTTAACGTGTTGTTTTATATTGTAGCTTTTAATTGCGAAAAAATAACATTAGACATGTAATTTTCACACTACTTCTTAATTTATGCAGACGCTAAAGTTCTTGCTGTGTAAAAGAAAAACCTAGTTTTTTTCCTGGGAGCTTTGATGGCTAGCATTCTTGTTAATGACAGTCATTTCTCTAACAGGAAGATGTTTTCATTTGTATTTACTTTTCAGTGCAGGGCAATTATGCCGCTCTGTGTTGCACACTCTTCCTAGTTCGTATCTCAAAAGAATTACAGTACTTGGAACAGGACTGCAATTTGAAGCAGGTGTTGTGTTTTACTGTTATGCAAAATAACACTAAAATATAATTGTAAGGGAAATTAAGGAAACAGCTGCAAACTTGGTGTGGTAACCACTACATTATGATTCGTGAGCAGTTGTTGTACGCGTCTTACGTTGCATCTAACACAGCAAAGATTTGGTTTAGCAAAGATTTGGTTTAGCAAAGCTCACCTTGTTGATTTTTACTTCTGAAACTACTGCGCTTATTCTTACGAGAGGGAATTAGTGCAAAGACCAGACCATAACCTTAGTTGCGGAGATGTACTGTCTCACTAGTGACTCAGTTTTTAAATGGGAACTTTATGGTTTAGTTTCATCATCATCTTTCCCCCCCCTCCTCCCCCCGCAAAGCTAAAGAAGATGAAGGATAGAACCCAATTACTGGAATGAAGGTTGCAGAATGTCTTAACCCAACTAACATATGGAAGCCTACATAGGCCTGAGGTTGTAAAATAGTAAAATAAATGGCCTATAGCAGGCCATCTGCCATTTGCAGGGCATTTTTATCGTGCTTCATGCCAAACTGGAAATTAGTCTTTGTATTAAAAATATATTTTGAATACAAATCAAAGATTCCAAATGTTTAACGTTACACATGGCAAACACATTTCTATCTGGGAGCTAAGAGAAGTCCAGGAATATCGCACTGGAAAAATATTGCTTAGTTTGATGCCCAGGGCTCAAGTCACTCTCTTCTCTTTCCTATCTCTTTGTCTTCCCAGTAAGCACTGATTTACTTCTGTAAATTACACACCAGGTACGACAAATCCACTATTGCGTGTAGCAACTAGAAGGGGGATCAACTGACGCAAAGTGTCACGGTTTCACGTAAGTCCTTGCAGCTAGGGTAGCGTGCCCCAGTGGAGCATCTGCCTCATAACCAGGGCTTTTAAAGAGCTGCTCATCTTGAAAGTATTCTTCGAACGCCAGCTGATCAGTTTTCACAAAGTCCCTCTGAAAGGAAGGCATCTGGGGTATCCTCAGTTTATGGACTGAAGAAATGGAAGCTCAGGTTCTGTGCAGGGAACTCAGCAGATCAGGTTTGGGAAGTTTCTGGCTATTGGGCTTAGGCTCATGTTATAGAATGCTTCCAGTCTTAATGCAAAATACGTTTAAGAGCCCTTTGAAGAAGTGAAAGATAGGGACGCATAGAGAGGGAAGAGCATATTTCTTTCATCTTGTGCAGAAATATTTATGCATAAAATCGCACTTAAATCTGTCAGATAAATCATTACTGTCTGGTGATGAATCCAAACCAGTTTCATTGCTGGTGCACTGTAAGATGGATATTTTGTTAATGTTGTCTAGATACTAGCCTTTCTCTGGACAGATAAATACTTTGATTCAAAGGTATTTGGGTGTACCTTTTGCTCTGCAATTGTTAAATTTTCTGCTTTGCATCAGCTTCTCATAAGTCTCTCAGATGTAACTTATTTTGTAAAGCTAAAACAGGGCCTTGAAAGGAAATGTGTGTATTTGTGGAAAGCCGTTTGTCCTTCAGGAAACTGGGTGCACTTGTTAATTTTCATGGTTGCAATTAGCACAAATAGATAAAGAATAGTAAATGTGGCATATTTAACTGGAGCTTTCAACACAGATCTCCCCCCGCCCCCCGAAGATAAAGCCTTATTTTGAGCATTCACCCTTTGGATGTATTTAATGATGATGGAGTTAAATGATGAAGTAATAAAAAAACCCTGTGAATAGTAATGCTTAGAGAGTTGGGTGATGGGTACATCAAAAATACAGAAAAAGATCTTTGAATGGGAATTGGGAGAGCATAGAGCAATATGTCTGCGTCTGTTTACATCTCCTTGGAGTTTATAGCGGCGTGTGCTGTCTTTCTCTCCTGGCAGAGGTCCGTGGGGTTGATGAGTTGCTGCTTGGAGCCGGGAGCCACCTGGAACACAATGCCCTACCCCGCTCCTGGCCTTGGGAAGTTGTGAGCTGCTCATGTCCATAAGGAGGAAGGATGGCTCATGGAATTCCTTCACAAGGCAAAGTTACCATAACGGTGGATGAATACAGCTCCAACCCAACGCAGGCGTTTACACACTACAACATAAATCAGAGCAGGTTCCAGCCTCCGCATGTGCATATGTGAGTATTCCTGACGTTGCCTCGGTGCGTGTCTGTCTGCGTGTCTGTCTGCGTGTCTGCCTGCGTGCGCGTGGCAACTGGGAACTGCTGCTGAGGGAGTGGGTTGAAAACTGGAAAAATCGGTGCGTCACATTAGCTAATAGGCAAAATGGTTATCAAATGTCTTACGTAGCGTAACGTGGAGGAACACCGCTCCATCACCTCCTGGAGATGGCTCTTGCTGCCTGAGGCGCAGTGCCACCGCCTTCACCAAGCTTGCCCCGGCGGTGACTGATGGGGTGCCTTTTCTGAAACTTGTCACTTTACTGATTTCACTTCAACTCGCCTGAGGGACCCATTGCTTTAAAATTTAAGCTCCCTTCCCCCAGCCCTTACACTCAGCTGCGAAATAGGCCTAATTGGGACTAATTGTCCCCCCCCCCATCACTGAATCCTTTGTCCTCCCGGTTGCGAGTGGAACGTGTGCCGCATGCTGCATTCCACTCGCAACCCGCCGCACAAAGGAGTCGGGAGCTGCCCGGCACTTTCTCCCAAGAAATACAAATACGGCGTTAAAATCCACGTCCCTGGCCCCGACTGAAACCCACAAAGGCAGGGCAAGTGGGGAGCTGAGGGCTTCTTACCTCACCTTGCTATTCCTGGGCAGCGTGTGACCCGCGGGATCGTTCTGCTGCAGGGTCCCTGGGCACAATGGTTTGCCTGGAGAGCTAAGTACCAGCTTTAACTCTGAATTTCCTTCCCATTGTGTAGTTAGGTTTGATCTTTATCGGTTATTTCTGTGAAGGTTCTTTTTCTTTTAACGTTAATAGACTGAAAAGCACGTGAAACTAAAACAAAGACGACATCTCTTGACCTCCTGGGTGCCATTGTTAGTCAGGATTTTGAGCGATGTCACACTATTGAATTTGATAAGGATTTTGCATAATAAGGGGGGAAAAGTTGTATGGTACTTCATTCCATTTTTGTTATGTAGAAGCTGCCGGAACAGTCACAATGTAGGAGTTCAGCACCTTCTAATAGGATTTCATGTGGTTGCAATCTTCCTAAAGGCAACCTCAGGAAGGATGCTGAAGAGTGTCTGTCATGCATGTGACTTTTCAAGGTGGAAAAAGTTTTCATTAATTACATTTGATTTATTACTACAGTGATGATGTAACTCTTCTTTTAGAAATACTTCCATTTCTTGATTCACTTGTCAGACCTTTTGTCAGCAAATTTCCATTGCACGTTTTGCACTCCAGACTGCATTTCTGACTGACATTAAGTACAAATTCTATGTAGAGAATGAATTCAGAACAAACAAAAGAAATTTAGAAAGCAGTTTTAAAGAACCCCTTCTTCTTGACATTGATTTCAGTGGGGACTGATTTTAGGACCAACTCAGTGTGGCGTTCAACATCGTAAAAATTACTCATTCTTTGTTTCAAAAACTCACAAACATTTATACAGCTACTTCCCTAATAATTTGTGTATCTCTTAAATGATATCGACCTGACAAATGTCTTAAAAGATATTTAACTTGTTTGGAGAAATTGTATAATTGAAATAAATACTGAAACTATAAAGTACAGTGTAGCGACAGTATTTTAAGGGATTTTTAACTGAAATACGGCAGCTTTCTTAAAATCAGTAATCTGGTTTCAAGGAAGGGTGTGGTATACTAAAAGGGAGATCAGAATTTAGAAAAACTGGGAGGGGGTTAGTCTCAGATTTACAATGGAAGCAAAGAAAACTATGTTGGAGTGCAGGAGGTGAGTTCAGGTTTAGGTCTGGATAGCAAATGATGGGGTTTAGAAAACCTGTTGAGGAAAAAAATGGCAGGGTCCTACCAGGTGTCTAGAGTTGTGGGTAGAGGAAAGCAAGGAAGTGAAAATACCACTGGCTGTGGGTTTGTGTGATGGTAGGAACCGTAGAGTTATTTCTGGGGAGGAGAGACTAGAACGTGTGGTAGCTTCGGAGGGGGTCCTTATTTGTCTTCCCAATGTTTTGTAACGGAAGCGTGCATATTTCTGAAAGAGGATGTCATCAAGCAAGAAACCTGAACAGAAGATTGGTAAAAGCAGTAGTAAAGAAACCGTGATCTGTTTGCACTGTTGTATCTTTGCTAGTGCCACATTGCTGCAGCTGCTGGGGTTCTGTGATTTGATTTGGTTTTACAGTCTGCTTTTCTTTTTTGCTATCTTAAAGTAATGCATGCTTTTTTTTTTTTTTAAGAGGGAGTTTGAGGAGGTTTTATTCTTCTCTAGTGAAAAAATTATTTAAAAAATCATGGGACGATGAAGAATGAGTCAAGCAACACAGGAACTGAGCGTTATGACATGTATGTGAATAGCAGGGCAATATATTGCTACGGGGCCCTGCTGCATGCCATAAATCAGTGCTGGGTGCAGCTTAAGGACAATGTTCTTTCCTAAAGGAAATAATTTTTTTGAAAGTAATTTCTTTATGGGTATGCATCTTTACGTGCAAAGGTGAGAACTGGCTTCTTTGTGTATACTGAGCCGTTTGTGTTTCCAGTATCCTTTGGGCTTGACTCTCACATGGAGTAAACGGAGAGTCTGGAATATCGCCCGCGCAAACCTGGTGGTTAAGGCACTACTGGCTTCTTTGTGTATACTGAGCCGTTTGTGTTTCCAGTATCCTTTGGGCTTGACTCTCACATGGAGTAAACGGAGAGTCTGTGGAATATTGCCCGCGCAAACCTGGTGGTTAAGGCACTGCTGGCATTACGCTGCCTGTTCCGTGGGACACGTCTCCTGCGCTTTTTCTCCCGCTTTCATTTTGTGCCTCTCACATGACAGTGTCATGTAGTTCGATCAGCAGGGACACAGTTCTCTTTTATCATCTTTATACGTATTTTTACAGCAGCACTTCTTACGCATCCGTTTAAGTGTCCTATCGGGTAAATAACGGAGTATTAAGGCTCCCTTTGCTTAGGCTGGCTGTGACACCAGTTTTGTCAGTTCCTTAGGCCCTGGTATAGTACGACTGTTGAATCAGTTTGTCCAGTCTTTGTATTTTATTTCTCTACTAATTAATGTTTGCACAGGTGTTCTAAAGACAATTTTTACTGTACAATTATTTTGGATAAAGGGATATCATGTTAAATATTTTGTCATCTTGAAGCAATGCTCCCACCCACAGGTTTCACTTATTTTCTGAAGATGTTATAAAATGTTTGTATTTGAATGCTCTGTACAACTCATGTTTACTTTCAGTTAGTTTTAATTAACTGCATCACCTTATTTCCCTGCTTTAAAGGGCAGCTGCAAAATAATAACAATTATAATGTGCCTGCCTTTGCTTCTTAATGATGATTATTGTTCTGAAAGTCTTTGTACTTTGGCATTTTTTGTCAGGAATTGTGACTTAGAGGCAAATGCTTCTTGCGCCTTCAGTGTAGCGCTGTCAAGTATTATAAGGTGGTTTTTTTAAAGGGGAAAAAAAAAAAAAAGCTTGTAAGCCTGTTTAGACCCTTGGGATGTTCTGTGTGGGGCTGTGGTCGGTGGTGCCAAGGATGGCAGTGAGCAGCAGCAGGATGCGGGCTGGGGACAGGATGGGCACACGCGAGGAGCTGGCAGCCCGGGGCAGGTGCTTGGAGCTGCAGAAGGGTTCCTGTGAATCCACAGCCTCAGAGTAGAGAGGATAGAGAAAATGTCTACTCTTGTAAGCAAACATTAGGAAAAAAGTAAAAATGACTAAATGTAGAAGATAATCGAGTTCATCAGGTATATTCGTCATTTGCTTAGCGTGTTCTCTCCTTTTGTAAGACTTTTTTTTTTTTTTGTCTTCTTTTAACTCTGCAGCTTTACAGCAGCCACCACACTGGGTCTTTAAACCATTTTATTTTAACAGGAATTACTAAAGCTCAGTTTTGTGGAACCTTCCTGCCTCACCCGTTTTTTTCCTCAGACCAATGGAAAGGACCTAAGAAGAAAATGGGACAAATCCAAAATTATTTACTTAGTTTTTGACCAGAGGGAAGAATCTTCCTGTTTGGGTACAACACCCCGTTTACTTTCAGGGGGAAAAAAGGGGAGAGTGAGATAATCTTTGTGTATCTGTCATGGAAAATGCCCATTTTGACAGGCCCAGCTGGTGAGGATGAGGGAGTTTCGTGGAGATGAAGTAGCTGCAGCCCAAGCTACGGCAGGCTGAGCCTTCTCGAGGAGTTTGTTAGCTTTCCTCCCGTCTCGCCAGAATGGCTTGGTGGCTTGTTTTTAGGATACTTGGTGTACACGTTAAAACTCTTGTATGGTTTAAATTCAGTAGTAGGGGAGTAAGAAACATAGAGGTTTCTGTGCCAGAGCAAAAGTCTTCTAAATGAGTTTATGCATGCCTGGAGATACATTGAACAAACTGTAACTATATAATTTTACTGCCTTTTCTGTACTGGACTAATTCCCCATGTGAATAATCTTATCTTAAAACAAAGAGTATAAACAGAGTTTTGTATTAGTGGAATTATGTATGTATAGTTGAATAAAGCATTTAAATGTATGAATGTGTGTAAATGTGTGTATATAATAATAGTAATATAAAAATACAGCTGTATAATCATAGAAGAAAAAACTTTCAACTGTGATGAAGCCTTAAATTATCAAAACCCAGGGATATTATTAGACTACTAACCTTGAGAAATAGGATCTTGCCTTTTTTTTTTTCTTGGGGAAAACGTCCTGCATTTAATGGATTTTATAAACTCCCACTGAGATTAGTGGGAAATCATGCATTTGATTTGTAATATTCTCAACTTCTGTCTCATTTAGGGTGTGTGATATTTAGGGGGAGGGGGAAAGAGTTGGAATTAGTAGAATATGGACTCATTTGACATTTACGGAATAGTGGCGTTCATACATGTAATAATATTGGTTGAGAGAATACAGAGATTCAGTCTTAAGCTAGTTAGCTGTTCCTAGTGTGACTGGGAAGGGTATTTCAGTTGATAGTGATGTGATAGAGGATCATAGTTTTGGTGGAAATTGTTGCTCTGTCCATTAATAACACTTATTACAAAAGCATACATAGTTCAAGACCACCTAAGTTCCTTTTCACTACTTATTTTTCTAAATAAATCGAAAAAAACCAGTACTCCCTGAAACAAGCAAGTTACATTCAAGCTTTAATCATGAAAACATGAGTACATTGAAGGAGTGTAATTAAAACTTGAGCCTTACTTTTGGACACAGGGACTTTTACTGGGGTCATGGCTTACCTTTGTGCAATTTTAGTCTGGCTGGTCCCTCAGTGGCATGGGTGGCTACCGAAACGCAGCAGTTACAACCCAGTGAGTTAAGTAAAACAAACCTGTTTTAAGCCGACAGCAGCAGCCCTTCAGCAGCTGCCCCGGAGCAGCTGAGCTCTCCCTGACGCGGCGTGGGGATTCCAGCAGCGAGGCGGGGAGGCCGGCAGCTGTAGGTGAGAATCCTTACAGCTGTCCCAAAATAAATAGTCCCCGCTCAAGAAGAGAGCCATTAACTGCTTGCGTTTTCTGATCCTCCTGCAATAGAACGGTGGAAGCCAAGTTGCAAAGATGCTAATTTTAACTGTCATTAAGGAAACTGTTTTACTGGAGCGTGTGCGTATGTCTGTGAGTTTAAATAATGGAAGATTTCTACTGATCTTAATGATTTTAAGTTACTGATTTTGCAAAATTAAGCACAAACTAAGTTCTAAACTTAAATTTTACATGTAAAATGAGAATAAAAACTTTTTCATGAGGATACACTTACATTTAAAGCCTTTTGAGGTGCTTGAGCGGAGCATGCTGAAAGTGTTCATGCTGTGGTAATATAAGGCTCAGGGATTGCAGTTTTGTAATTAAACTCAAATTTAGGCCTCTTGTGTTTATGCAGTGTATTCATAATATGCTAAACTCGCTTGAAAAATTGATTAAGTTTCTGAACTCTCTTTTTGTCATTGTAGAAAGGAATAATACCAACCTACCTTTAAAAAAATGCTCTGACATCCCTGGAAGTCTGATGCTGTAGAAATGCCAATATTATTATAAATGTAGGACAGGTTTAAAATAATTTTTTCTCACCACCGCCTTATCAGTTACTATGTTTCCAGATTGCCCTGTCCTAAGATGGAAGCCAGGTCTGGTTTAAATTGGTGATAAAACCCTTTACCTCTAGCGCTAGTGGGTTGCCAGAGCTGTCTCCATACCTACCAAAATCAGTCGGTCTGTCCCTCAGTCTGAGGTTTCGGCCTCGTGCAGTTGCCGCTGGTGTCTGAATGTGACAAGCTGTGCCCTCAGGTTACTTGCAGGGCTGGAAGGGGGGACGTTCTTGACGCGCAGACCTCAGCGCCGAACCTGCCGCTCCCCAGCTGCTCCTTCTGCCCCGGTGCCGCACGCTTCGCCACCTCCCCAGCGGCGTGGGCAGAGCCCTCCTGAAGCTGCTGCAGAGATCATACTGCTGAAATGGTCCAGGTTAAAAATGTCCGTTCGGTGCGGGGGTTTTTGGTTTTTTTCCAGTGAGCTACTTTCGGTGATCTCTCTCTTGGTGTAGCCTCACCAGTAGTGGGGTTCGGGGGTGGGCGGCACGGGTGGGAGGGCAGTGAGCTTACGGAGCAGCCAGCGGGCAAGGGTGGGAGGAGGTGGACGTTCCTTCACCTTACTTCTTCATTAACGACATCATGCTGTTAAAACAACACTGTGTAGAGTCAGGCTAGCTCCTGTGGTAAACCCTGAGAGGGAGAAAGAAAATTGTTTGGGTTTTATGCACATGTATGTTCATGTTCTTTTATGCTGTATTTATCATGCAAAGAAGCCTTCAGGTAACAAGTTACTTTAATTGTAAGGCCCCATTTCAGTAGCTGTATAAATGGAAATTTTCATTACATGATCTGATTGTACGTTATAGTATTACCTATGTAGTTCATTTAGTGGTCAGTCATCCTCAGGGTCAGTTGACTTACGGTTTCATGTCTATGTACAATATACAGTGTGTTCTTACCTTATGGGGGGTGTGTGGTGGGATCTGACCAGGAATGCTTTTTGCAGCCGTGGTCCCTACCACAGTACTTTGTGCTGGAGGGAGACTGCTCACCAAGGCAGTTCTTCGCTACGAAGTAGTTAGACAAAAAAGATGGATATACATCACAATCCGGATGTTGTACTGTCACTGGAAGCTTGTAATTTCTTTAAGTATCAGGGCAGTAGGGATATTGTTGTGGAAGCAGCAGATTCTTGCTTTTATTTAATGCTTGAAGGGTGAGAGTGTAGTCTATCCTGTGAAACAACTTCTAGAGCGTAGATTTCCAAACAGGGACTTAATACTTTACAAAATTTGCAGGCCCCACACTGCAAATCCCATCGTAGAGTTTTTGGCTCATGGGTTTCTCCTCAGGGCGGAATGAGGCAGGTCGTCCCTGCCAGCAGTGATGGGAGAGCGTGTTCCCTGAGACACATGGCTATTCCAAGCCCAAGGAAAGTGCTGCACCTACCTACCACACATCTTGTTATTTTATTTTACAAGTCCTTGTTTGAATATCTTGTTGGACAAATAAGCAAAAGGAAAGCCCTCTGAACAATGTGGATTTAGATGTCTATGTTAGATGTTAAATTACTATATGCAGCTTAGTTATGTTTGATGCAGGACTATTTCAGAAGCGATCAAGTGTTGGTGATAAACATCGATTTTTGTACTGAATGTTGCACGGTAACTTTTTGAGTTTACATTTCTGATCTTGAGCTACCAGAGGTGGCTTATTCCGCGTCAGTTGCCTAGTGTGGGTATCTACGGAAAAATTCAGAAATGGAGAGCCAGCATGTCTCCTTCCCAGAAGAACACATTTGAAGAGTTTTGGTTTTGAATTCTGTAAAATGTCCTGGCATACCTTGAGAAAATAAACATGCTTAGGCATAGCGGAAATACCATGAGGCAGGGAGATTTCTTTAAAACATGCATCTCTTAAAAGTGAGCTTGTAAAGTTACTTCTTTGAAGATACAGTAAAGTTTGGCGTCGGGGTTGCCTGCGTTGCCCCAAGTGGCGAGTGCTAGCAGAGAGAGCGGAGTGCCGGCGTTGGGCAGGACGTCCCCTCAGTCTTGCAGGGTAAAATCATTCACCTCTTAATTCGGGCCAGGTTTTTCTAAGTCCCTAGAGAGGATTCCAGCGAGTTGTGAGTTTTGGTCCCTGAAGCAATGTCTTCTTGTTTCCAGTGGTTTGAATCATACTTGGCACATGCAGTTGTAGTTTCGTGGACTTAATCGTGGTTGATTGTGCTTGCAGAAGGCCTGGTGCTGGCTTTCTGGTCTTTAATGTGTGCATGCAGAGCAGTGCAAAATAGAGGAAGGAGGTAAGCGTGTCTGCATATATATCTGCATGTATTTCATAGAAGATATTTCAGAAGATACAAAGAGCTTGTTGTTTGGTGTGATTTGGAAATTCAGGTCTTGCCCATTTACTTTCAGTTTTGATGTGGGCCATTAAGATTGCAATTTTTAGGTCTTATATTGCAGAGGACAAGTTTTGTGATACTGTGTGTGGTTGTTTTTAATTATAAAATGAGGAAGCTGTGGCCAAAACATGTATGCGTTTAAAACACTGACGTCAAACCAATTCTATCCTGTAGTGAATGTGACTAGACTTCATTTAATGATTTTTATTTTGATGCCTTTTTCAAACAAAAAGACAGCATATGATAATCTTGTACCCAGTAACATGTACAGTAGCCGGTAATGTGCCCGGAGCAGTACTAAGTGGTTAGAGCAGAAAACCGCGAGTCTGGATTCCAAACAATAAACTTTCGGTACCTGGAGTTGCAGTCATTTTATTTCTCTCCTGAAGAGTTGGCCATGAAGCTTGGTCTTAACCTCCATGAACCTGGAGATTTCTCCCGGCAGATCAGCTGTGTGTATCCTGCAGGATCTGCTGCATGAAGGTTGGCTGAAACAAAATGCTGGTGGATGAGCGTTGGTGTTGCACCCTGCTGCTGGAGCTCTCAGGGTGCAGGCAGGGAGGATGGCTAGAGAGCAAGTCAACCCATAATCCCCAAACACGGTCATCCTCTTCTAGCTCTGATGGATCAAGCCCATGTTATTTCTTTCTTTTGTCTTGTAGATCAGAATGCCGTCAACAGAGTTCACCTGTGTACTCTCCAATGACAGGGAAATGCTTGCCCCATTGATACGCCCCATTTTATAATGGGCGTATTTTCTAAATTTAAATCATTATGTTGAGGGGAGAGACAAATAAGAAAATCCCAACTCTCTCCTGTTTTTACCAAAAGGTTATTTAAATGATTGTGCCGCGTGGTGTCTTGAAAGATTTGGTTTTGTCACAGGTTGTGGATTTCGTATTCCCAGACCCTCTCTTCCTTGCATGGTGCTTGGCGTTCAGGCTACGGAGGTTCCACTGGCTGTTGGCGAGGGAAAACACAGCACTGGAGGCTTCCTCGCAGCAGAGTCCCCACTTACCGTACTGGGCATTAACTTATATCCAGCACATTAGACTTAAAAGCACACAGCCATTAAGTGTAGCACTCCCTTCCCAGGAGGGCAGCAGATGGAGAGAGGACGTGGGGGAGGGAAGGAGAAAGGAGTATGATGGAGGGGCTTTATCTGATGTATTTGTAAGCCAGGAAACTTGCTGTTTACTACGTTTACAATTTCTGTGGTATAAGGAATTGAGCGTAGTGACTGGGAGCATCAGGGTCAGCACATTACTCCTAAATGTTTAGCTACTGTATCAGTTTCTGGGAAGGAAAAGGTGCTAGTCCAGTATATCTTCCCTCATGCTCCCTTTTATATAGGGAGCACAAAGGAAAAAGTCATTACTTTTTAATTACTCTAGGCTTCTTTGTTTCTTCAAGCACATTCACTTTTGGCAAGCAGTGAGAATTACCAAAGGATTATGTTGTGAATGGTGAAGTAGTAGTTTTGGGGAAAATAATTGTTCAGAATTAAAATTTCATGTGGTCCAGCATATTTAATAAATAGGAGCCTTGTCCTATGCTTGTTAAATGCAGTGATTAGTGACACTCGTATTGCTTCCAATGGGACAGGACCAGTCACTTAGAGATGCCAGATTAAGTGGCTCCCTCAATTTTAAGCTATGATCCTTACAGGGACTTCTTTTCTCTGGTTGTTAACAATATACATATAAGATTATGATAATTAACAGATATTAAAGAAGAGGGAAATTTCATCTTTATAGTTTGTTTGTTTTGTAAATTGCAAGTCAGCCAGGCATTCACTTTTCTTCCTGGTGGAAAGGAGTGAATAAATTAAAACTAAATACATACATAATTATACATAGAAAGATTATATGGAACTCAGGTGTAATCTTTGAAATTACACGAAAGTTTTTAAAATAAATTGTTTTCATTTTGATTATATCTTTCTTGACATTAGTTTGATTTTCCATCATCTTTTGTTTGTTAAACAGTGATGTTTGCAGCTTTGAAAGGAAGGCGTATTTACTAGAAGAACACATTTTGTTCTGCTGTCATTACTATTCTATACCTTGAAAGTTTCCACTTAGGACACCCTCTTTGGATTACCGAAGGAGAGTTATGACTCATATTGCAACTTGTTAGATCTTTTGGAGGGTATTTTAATTGTTTGCACAAAGTTCTTAAGACAGTTTTTCTGCTAGAAATGTTGTCGGTATAATGAGGCTGCACAGATCAAGAATACGAGTTTCAGACACCCTCTGAGAATTAAAATGGTGATGATAATCTTCTAGGGGTGGTACATGATTCTTTTTTTTCTTCTTCTTTTTTTTTTTTTTTTTTTTTCCCTCTCACTGTGACCCGTGGCGGTGTTCTGTTCGGCTGCTTTGCATTGCTGCTTTGTGAGAGTGCCGCTGTGTTAGTGGAAGGATCACACGTACTGTTCCTCTCGGAACCTGATACATCATCTTGGCAACAAAATGAAGACCTTTAACTCTTGGAGTTTTCATCATTTGTTGTTAGTTATCTATTACCATAAATTCTATGGCTTTGAGAAAACAGGTTTTTAAAATGTATGTAAGTGGAGTAGAGCATTCGTTTTCTCTGAGCCAGAGGAGAAGGGAGATCCTGGTACTGGTTTCAAGGAGTTTAAAGGGTCTATGTTTAGGGGGATTTTGTTTTGTTTTCAGGCTCATTCATTTTAGATATCATTAATACAGAGCATATTTTCCTGAGAAGAATCCTTGCATTGAGTCTAGATTGTCAAGAGGAATATTAATTTAAGTTGAAAATTAACTCTGGATCACCTGGCTTCCTTGATAGTCTGTTCATACCATTATTTAATACTGTGATATGCAGGAGTCACTAGTTTCAGTCAGTATTTCTCTTAGAAGGTTTTTAAGACATCATTCTACAGAATGAGAAAGACCTTTTATGAATTGTTTTATTCAGTACAGAGTTAAAAGGTGTAAACTGAAACACATAGAGTCAGGAAGTTGGTAGAGGGTTTTTTTTGATTAATTCAAATTAAATGGGGGTCTGTAGATGATTTGGTACAAGAAGTAGCAATTTTCTGGATATCTATTTATAACAAGGCAATGCAATTTCTTTAGGGTCCAGAACTTGTCCAATAAAATGCAAGAGGAATGTGCTGGAGGTGACTAATACAGAATAAATGGAAGATGAGAAATGGGTAAATGATCTCAAATACCCAGAAATAACCGGAGATAAGATGTTGGCCTAAAGTATAGTTCTTAGCACACCTTGCACCTGCAGCTGTATTTCATTTGTTACGATTTTACTGTCTGCATATGTGTTTAAAGGCAATCTTGCTCTAGCATGAAGTGTAGCAGTAATATATGGCATGTTACTGCTGCAGCAGTAGTATTGGAGTTTCTTTCAGGTTTGTATGTGGTTTATTATTTTCCGAACAAAAGCTTTTTTAGATTTTGAGCTTCCTGACTTAAGCCTTGTAGTTGTTCACAGGGGAATCTGGCAATGCTGACCAAGAGGTTGCACGTTAACGTACCAGGCAAGGTCATTTGAACCTTTCAGTGCTGTGCCCAGAACCTAGCGGCTTTAAAGGCACACTTTTTTTTTTCCCCCTTTACAATTTTTCTTCTGTTGGGCTTAGTGTGCTTGTGAGCAGTGTCAGACAGTGCACTGGGAACAAATTCTCTTTCTCCACGTATGCACACAGAGCTATTGTAGTTACTGTTAGAGCTTCCCTCATAAGTTCCCCACAAATGACTGTCGTCTCTTACCTGTAGGGACTTCACGTGGAACCGGGAGGGCAGATTAGTCTCTGCCTCCATTCAAACTAGAGTTTCTTCAGAGAACACCAGTTGCCGTGGTGGTCTTTGTTACATGAACGTCTTTATAGGAACTAAAGCAGAGTCCTTTGGAACTAAAGCAGAGTCCTTTGTGGTTTTTTTAAGGCACTAAACAGCTGTCGGGGTAGAATTTCTGTTTGTTTAGGATCAGATTAGACAATGAGCTCTAAATGAAAAATCAGGTATCCTGCTATCTATCCCCTGAGTGATCTAATCTTAAACAATATATTGTACAGTCGTAGGGCATGAACAGTGCTGACAAGTACGTTCAAAGATTTATGGATTTTTTTCCTCTCTATTTTCCAAGCAGAAGAAGGCAGAGAACTAAGAGTTAAAATGTTGACTTGCTGATGCTATAACTTAAGTATATTATGTATCAGCTACAAGGGATGGCTGCTGGAGTTGCCATCCCCAGCGTTCTGATTTTAGCACCCTCCTGAAGGCTGTTATCCTGCAGAAGGAACAGTTGAATGGCGCATGAAGACGTTTCCTGAACTGCCTTCGTTTGCACGTCAGTACGTTATTCTAAATGAAAATCAGCTCTAGTTTACTTGAACAGTTTGACTTCAAACAGTGATAGTCAAGAACCATGGCATATGGGTGGCTGTATCTGGGAGAAGTATGGAAGAGAGAGTAAAACCTAGGCTCTCCTTATTTAATTCGTGGCCAAACATGGGTCAATACCCTGGCTCGGAGTGGGCAGTGACACTTGTTAGCAGCAGTGCTCCGAGTACTCACATGCCAAAGTTACGTTAGGCAGCAGTTAAACACATGTTTTTAAATGTTTCTAACTTTTGCAGTCATTCGTGGTCCAGTACTGTAGCAGGGTTGTGTTACTATACACATGACTACACATGTGACTGTGTTTGAGCGTGACGGAGTCGGTGTGTTCTCCGTGAACATTATGTGTTTCACCTGTTGCCAATTTGCGGTGGTCGTACCACAGCATCTCCTCGTTGTAGGAGGTGGTGTGGCTACTGCATTAGTTGCAACTTGAGATTTTAGGGATGTTGGTTCAATGATTCTTGCAGATCTCATAACTGAAAGGGCTTTTAAAAACAGCTGGGTATAGTATTAGAGCAATGACTACTCAGGGCATAGCAAAAAACGTTTTCTATCTGTCTGATTGATGCTGCTGCCGCCTGTGTTTTTGAAATAAAGTCTTCTGATCCATTGCACAGGCACACTTCTGTTTTCTCTGAGGAGCCTTATGACTGTGTTTTGGACATGTCTTCTGCAATGTGTGGTACAGCTGCCAGTGACCTGGCAGGTTAATCAATTTAGGAGTTCAACTGTACCAAGAAAAAAGAAACCGTATTCATTAACACCCATGTATCTTTTGGTAATTAGTAAAGGTGGTATGGGTAATTACAAAAAAGACTTGAAGGTAAATTGAGACGTTTTAGTAGGTCTTTCCCCCACTGTGAGAATCTGACTTTGTGATGGCATGGGGGGACACCAGTCCACGTGTGCAATTTAAATAGGTCTGGATTCTGCATTGTAAATACGCACCGGATGCAGGGGAGAAAACCAGCACATTCTCTCAGGATGCTGTTAGGGCCAAGCAGAATCTCATTAGGGACAACTTCAAAGATCAGTTCCTCATGTCCATAAAAACAAGTGTAAATTATCTTCTGTGAGCCTGCTGCTAGCAGTTGCACTGTTACATTATGCATGATTCTAGACTGCACATGGTATGAACAAACTGCGCTATGTTTCATTAGTGTTTTTCATTTTTATGCTAAGCCTGGCAACTTCGCTGTTTATTGGTGCTGTTTTGGCTAATAAACTATTTGACTTAAAATTTCCTGTCACGTTAGCTGTTAGTAGTGACACAATGTCTGAAAAGGACTTTTAAGGTTCTACAATGCATACGTTTTTACAGAGGAATAGCATATAGACAGCTCCCTGTATTGACAGCTTTACTTGCTTTCTCATTCTTCTGCTCCCTGCACTTAGTAAGAAGGTGGCTGCTCCTGACTCTCTTGGAGTGAATCTTGAAGGAGCTTTCTGTGATGCTGCTCTGCAGCACTTGACCTAAATGTTTATGAAAATAATACGAGGGTAGAACTTCAGTAACTTGTGCTTTCACTGAGCTACCTACCCCATCGTATACATTTGAAAGGCCAGTTTGTAATTGTTGCTGGGGAAGTGTTTTGAAATAGTGAAGTGCAACCTCTGTGCATGGAAGTTTTGTCACAAGTTTCAGTGGCAGCAAGGTTTTTGAGTTTAAGTCTTCATTATCCTTGCAGAAGCAGTAAGATGCCATAGAATATTTTCGTAAACTGAGCTATATTGCTAAAAAGGGCAAATATCTTCCCCCCTCCTTGTGGTATTTCTGCCTTTTTTATATGGGTCAATCACTGATGAAGCCAAGCTAGGAAAGCATTCACTTGCACACCTAGTCAAAGTTCACCACTGCCTTCAGATGCGATGTTAAACTCCCGAACGGGTCAGCAATCTGATTTGCGCTGTGGTTTCACAAAGACCTGCAACCTGGGGCTGCTTTAAGCTGCTCAAACTAACATCCAGTGTGGTTTGAGAACTGGTTTCTGCCGCTGCTTGTTAAATTCATAATGACAATGAGTGTGTGAAGCTGTGGTTTTATGAGGGCTTTTTTGCCCCTTGTTTTTTTTGGGGTGATGGTACTGCCAACTTGAATAGCCCTCACTCCTTTGCTCCGCTGTTCTGTTCTCCCACGTGTGTCTGTGTGGTACGTGTAACATAACTGGGAATTCAGAATAATCCTCTGGAGTGAGAGGGAGAGAAACTCTCTGTAGCCCAGTTCAGTTCTCCAGTCCCGTTCACCATCTGTCCCCGCAGACAGTTGCGCTGGCACGGCTTTGCCGCAGCGAGAGGGGACTGGGAGCTGCAGAGGCTGGCACTGCTGCTGGGAGGTGAGGTTATCAAACTGTGTACCCGCACGGATTAGTAATGGCCTTGTGTTTAATGTATGGCTGACTTTGCAGCTCGTTTGCAGAAGTACTTCATGAGACGTAGCTGTGAAGTTGTTGGTTTACGTGTCTCCTGGTGTTGGATGGTTTAGAGTTCAGTGTGTAGGTGAATTGCAAAGCTGAAATGAACCCACATGAGACTTTCCTGTAATTTCCAAAGAAGACATGAAGAATTTCCCACTGTTGTTCAAAGCTGCAAGAATAATCTGAGATAATTTCTACATCCTGAGTGCACCTATGGAGATCAGTGGGAATTTGACTTTCTGCAGGGCCAGAATAGTAGTGCTTTAAAGCGCGGAGGGTGCTGAGCTGCCAACTGTCCTGCTGGCGTTGCCACAACGAGTGACGATGCAAGGCACTGGGCGGTGCAAGGGTTGAAGAGAAGTACCCCCTTCTGAGCCGCAGGATAGCGTCTCTGGACCTTCCCTGGTACTGAGGCCGCTGGGGAGCTGCGGGCAGTCAGCATGGTCCCACTTAAATCTGTGCTAATGGGATGGGATGGATGAAGGATGGTCTTTGCCACGTGGAGCCTTGGGCAGGATGATCTTCTCTCTTTGAAAACCCTTAATCCTCATTTAGAGCTCCTACCTGTGGCTCTCCTGGAAGAAAGGGCAGTTAGTCTGAACAGAGGCCAAATCTATTTTAGTGAAGTTTGCTAGTATAGTTCTAATGTTAATCATGTTAACAGATCCACCTAATGAGGACACAGATTATGCTGGTAAAAAAGCTTATACTTTTGACAGCAAGCAGCCAGATGGAGAAAAACTATGGAAGCAAAAGTCTTGCTCCTTCCTGGGTTTAGGTTTTTTGTTTTGGTTCATATATATCAGATCTTTTACTGTTACAAAAACATTGCAAAAATAATTTTCTCTAACTGACATCACTTTCTAGTGCAGAGTTGCCTGAATTTTAATGAAATTAAAAGACGTTGAGTTCTTTACTCTGGAAAAGTCCCAGCCACTTCACACAGCTGAAGTAGCTTTTAAAATCTAATGAGCCAAAACGCCTCCTTTAAATTTTTTTTCTGCTCACCAGGTGTAACAGAGGAGAATTTGACTGATCTTTTTTTTTCTGTGATTAAAAAATGAAGGAATCAAAAAACTCACATGGTGTATATTTGTTTCTACATGTGTGTATGTATGTACACATACATATAGTTGATGCTTACCTGTTTCCCAGAGGGAATGTTTATATGCAATAATAGCTTTGCCGTTCTCTGGAAGCTTGCTTTCTTTTGACATTCTCTTGACTTTGATTTTAAAGCCTGTAAAACCCAGACACGGTTTGTTATCTTGCTAAGGAGTGATCAGTTTCATTAGAAGTTCAAGCCTGCGTTGGGAGGAAGTCTTCATTTAACATCATTGTTTAGGTCTGGCTCTTTGTCTGCCCATCGCAGACAATGTTTGAAACGGCGATAAGATAGGAAGGGGCAGCGATAGCCGTGCTGCAGGGTTACTGGAAGGGCACGAAACAGCGTCTGGCCATTGGACATTAGAGGTCTGATTCTAAGTTGTAATGGGTGATTGAAATGTTCTTCTCATAGAGTTGGCAGTTGATGTGGCATTCATGTCAGTGTGTCCCTCAGGAAAAAATGAAGTGGTTGTAGGAAAACAAAAAGGAAAAAAGCAAAGTCTGCAAACTGAGCAGAGCAGAACTTTTTCATATGCAGCGTGGTCACTTGCTGCTTTTAAAGTTCAAATAAATACATGAGACCATGTAAGGATACGGTTTTGTTCAAGGAAGATATGAAAAAAAACGAGTAACAAAAAAGCATGGATGGTTAGGACTGAATTGCTGGGAAAGAAAGGTGTGAAGAAGGTTGTGAAATACAGCCCCTTAGCGCAACAAAGAAACTCCAGTCAGGGCTCTTGTTATCTCAATATATTAAAGTTAATTGCTTTTCTTTTTTTCTTTCTTCATTCATTTTGTTTGTTTGCTTTTAATTTGTCTGTTTAGAAAGTCTGTTTCCCATCCAAGCCTAATACTGTCTCTAACAAAAGGAGTCGTCTAGAAGTCGAACATAGGATGCGAGATGAAAATGTGTCTGGAAATAGAGAAAACTCTCATTAGCCCAAGGAGTTTGTTATCTTTGTCTTAATAGGAAGGCAAAAAACCTACTTAACATTTAGGAAAATTGCTATGTTGATCCAACACGTAGCTTCTGCTGAAAGGAGCAGCCCACTGCCTTCATTCCTGCCGTGCCCCAGTGCTCCTGATGCTTCGCTTCGGCTCCTGCCCACACCAGCTGCTCAGCGGCGTCAGCTCGTGGAGGGGCCGCGCAGCTTCCAGGGCTAGTCCAAGCCAGCAGCCACGCCGTGAGAAGCGGCAGGGTGGGCAGGGGAGAACAGCTAGGTCTAGGTCTAGGTCTGCACGGCTGTCCTGTGAGTACTCCCTTCTCGGCTGCGATGCCTGAAGTCTTGACTTGTAGTACTGGCTCAAGACGGGTGTTAGTGCAGCTGCACTGTGAATGGGATTGGGAAAACGTGCCTGGAAACGAGGAGTGGTTGGGAGGACGTGACCAGCCACCTGTCTATAGGCTCCCAGTATAGGTTCTGGGTTAGTGGGAGAGGAAGAAGGCCCTTTTTCCCTTTTTCCTGACAAGTACCTATGAAACAGCTCATGACTCGCCTTTTGCACTCTGACTTTTAAGGAGGGCCAAGTCTGTGCTTGTGTATTTTACACTGTTAACCTGCAAATAGTGGCCTTTAGCAGATCTGTGAATGGGATGGATGATGAAGGCAATAATCTTGACAGGCTTCCTGGTACAAGTTGTTACCTGCCATGAGTCAGAGCTTGGTGGGACCCTCATGAGAGAGAATCACAGGCAGGGAAAATCCAGGAGACAACAGGTCTTCATGGTTAACTGTTTCCTCTGTTTTGCTTATGTGAAAAATCACAGCATAGTTCATGCAGTCAACAGCACTTCCCTGCACTTACTTCAAAATATAAAAGTGACTGTACATTGTATTATCCTCAGTGTGCAGATCTGACATCTTGTTTAACTGGTGGCAGGCCATACTTGATGTCCCAGGGCTGAATTCCCTTTGTACCATACTGCAGTTGTCCCTCCGCGTACGAGCACATACCCATCACGCTTGGATTGGAATTGCGTTTTTGCCATCGGGCCGGGAACTGAAAAGTGAGCGGCACATGCCACGAGTCGGAGACCTTGTTAAATTCCTGTGAGGTTAGATTCCCTGCGGGTAGTCGGCTTGTCCGAGTCGAGCGCAGGTAGGCATACCCCCGCTTGCTCCGGTCTCGGGCTGATGGTACGTACACCTGGCAGGTCGGGTCATGCTGAGAAACAGTTCAGTGGCAAGTCTCTCTGGGCATGGTTATTTAGCAAAGGTCGAGGACAGAGTGACTTACTGTGTTCGGGGGGTGGGTGCACAGAGGGAGAGCGGCTTATGAGGAGGGGTATCGTGACACAGTGAATGTCATTCATCTGTATGGAAGTCGTTGTCAGCCACTGTACCTGTTTTACAAAAAATACACATCTGTGCTCGTTAAACTAAGCTGTATTTGCTGCTACCCTGGTGACACACTGTAAAGGGTGTACAGGTATTGAATCGCAACAACAGCAAGGTGTTACTTTGATGAGAAATGGTCTTTGGGGAGATTGTGGTGTTTCAGACAAGAAAATGTCATTTGTGTGGGCGAGATGAGCATAGCTCTTTGGAACTGCGTGATATTCTTCTCTTCGTCAGTTAAAGATGATCATTATTTAAAAAAATCTAACATGTTACTTGACAAGGGGAGAAATAGATGTGATCCTTGTTAGTATAGGTAATACCAGTGGAAAAAAGCAAGTGCTAGAGATGGTTTCTTAGCAAAAATAGGTGCTACTGGAAAGCCTCTGAGCGTGTTACCGTGTGGTTTCTACAGCAGCCTGCAGACAAGGCCATTCTTGAGGAAGAGTTTAGAGCAGCCCATCTTCCAGAGGGGAGATTGACCAGAACCTCTAGAAAGAGCCAGTTTTGCCCTTTAGGAGTGTAGTTAGTCTCAAGTATTCACAGTCTGCAGAAGATGAAGGAGCTCAGGATTTCATAGGCCAAAGTAAACCAGTAGAGAGAACTAGATGGAATAATCAATTGCAGAAGGGATTTCTGGAACAGACTGAAGTATCTTGCCAGTTTTGCCCTTAAGGGCAGTATTCGTTATGAAACAGTCTGTAAGTCTGTTCTTGATTGCCAAAAGTTTGGAGGGAGGAAGGAGGAGAAAGGTTGCAGGAAATTAGTCACTTTAGTCAAAGAACTAAGAATCTTAACTGCTAATTTTGTTTAACATAGATGACTGTTAAAGTATTGATGTGGACAAAATAGTTTCACTTAGCTCACATTCCTGTACCATTACGGTCACTGTGAACTCTGACTTTATTGACTTCAGCAAGCACGAGCACGGCCCTTCGTGCCGTCCAACTGGAAATTTCAGTGGCAACGCCAGAATGCAGAAATGTAAAGAAAACTGCAAAACAAATGGATCCAGATGTAAAGTAAGAAATGGTTAAGACAGCTGTTCCCAGGTTTTAACAGTTGTGGGTGTTTTTTTTTTTTTGGTCTCCTTGAGCAACTTACTGAATTAGCCTGTTTCCTTACTTAGAAAAAGTTACAAGCTTACTTAGTTACAAGCCTGACAAAGATGCTGGGAAGTTTTAGTTACTATCTTTTACAGAATGTTTAGTAATGAAGAAATATATTTTTTAAAATTTGTAATTCTCCATAGCCTTGCAGAGCTGTTGTGGAATTCTGTCACAGTCTGTCCCTGGAAAGGTATCTTTTCCTGCTCCATAATGATAGGAAAAAGAACTGGCATTTCATTTGCATGCTGAGAAAAATTACTGCGGATGGGTAGGTGGGTGCAATTTTACACATATTCTTAGTCAAAGCAAAAGTGGTTTTGATTGTTTAAAAAAAAAAAACACCACCCACCCAAGTTCGTATAACTGACAATGAGTGCACCCTGATATTCCATACATTTCTGTATTTTGGTTTTGCCAGTTTGTCAGTTTTCCTGTGAATTTTCAAGTAGCTGAAGCTTTCCTTAAGTTTTTATTATCGGAATACATATTAAAAACATTCAAGTTTCTTTTCTTTTTAAGTACTGAGAGGAATATGAAGATGAAAACCAAGACTAAGTGTGTATCCATATAGGGAAACTGATTCAGATAGATCCTCCAGGAAGGGCTGTTCTGCAGGTGGTACTCTGAAATTCCTCTTGGTGTGGACACTCATAATCTCTAGGAAAAGTGCTTAAGCTAAATCAGAAAACAGGACTGTGCCTAATAAATAGACTCCCTGGGGACTCATATAGGAAAAGCTATAGTACTTTTAATTCACACAGCCTGTCTTAATTCAGAGTAACCTCCTTGAATACTGAAGCTTGAAGAAACCACAAGATAAATAAAAACAACAAAAAAGATTCTTTTGCATAAAAAAAGGTGTGGGGTTCTTTTTTGTTTGTTTGTTGGTTTTGTTATTGTTTGGGGGTTTTTTAACTCATGGTTTGGGGGATCTGAGGTATGATTTCTCTGTCTTTAGCTTATTAATGACAAGTTTGGTGGAATTCATGTTTCTACATGAGACCTTAAGTACCACTGACTATGTGAGCTTAAATGTTGCGTTATTCAGTTTATGCCTTACCAGCACCCAGCACAATAGGATGAATTTCACCCACCTTGCTTATTCCCATCTAAATGTGAAATGATGGTTTCTGTTTGTTCTGCTGCAGATAGGATGTTTCATAATTTTTACTTGTCTAATGCATTGGTTGAAGTAATGAAATTCCCTCATTTGTTTTGAAGTGTAATCAGTGAGATTGCATTTGCATCGCTTATAACTGAATCACGTAAGTGGAATTACATTGCTCACATCTCATTTTGTATCGTAAAATGTTATGTGGTGCAGCTTGTTTCCCTCCTTGCTGGAGCTTTTCAGGGTGATATTCTTTCTCTAAATTTCAAAGCTACAAAACATTTGCTTTTTGTATTTGGCATAGAAATTACTTTCTGTAGTGCACTTGTACGTCTGCCATGCGAACCAAAATTTTGGTAGTGCGCAACACATGGATTTGGAAAGCAGCTAGTTTTCAAAGGTCTTGTGTTCTGTTACATATTAAGTGATTAGTAATTAGGTTTGTACAATTAGCAACAGCCTCTGAGTCACACGTGATAATACCTTACTACTGTTCACATACAGAAACTGCATATTGAAGGGTTTCAGCTTATTTGGCTTTGGAATTGACTTGTAGATAATATTGAAATCAAAATGATTCTGTTGTTCTTTCTTCCCTCTTTTCCCCTGTCTGTGTTCCTGGCATAGAAGCGAAAGTAAATGCATTTTTAAATTGAGTTTTCTAAAAGTATCCCTAAGGTAGATTTCTATCTTGACTATAATTCATTTTTGGTTTTATTTGATTTTTGGGGCTACATATTTGGAAATAAATGGTTTAACACAGTAAGAATAATTGCTAACTGCAGAAGTCAGTAACAATTCTGATAAATATGAATGTCCCAGATACTCCCACTGAGGACTTTTAAGTCATTAATTTTTATGATAGAAGTGTAAGCAAAACAAAAATGTTCTTAGATAACCTATAACACTGTGGTTGCCCACAAACCCTCTGCCTATTAACTACATTATTGATAAAACCTCCTGATCACATATGCAGCAGTGCTTCTCATAATATTGTCTAAACGTGATGTGTGTCAAATAAATGCCATAGACAAGTTATAGTGATGGTGCAACAAAAATGCTCAGTGCTGGGTTTTATCCATAAGATGTTTTTTTATTTTCTATAAGAAGGCACTGGTGCTGAGTTCAGCAGCCTCTAGCGTATGAATATGCATTGCTTAGGAGAAAGTGTATAAGAACACCAAATAATAAGCGAGATTTGAACAAGAAAATAAAGGGGGGAAGAAAGTAAGTCAGAATGAATTGTGCATTTCTAAGGAGTATCTCCAGCTGAAGCTACATTTGTGCCATGTTCTGCTAGTGCAGACATGAGATTTTATTTCTCCCCCCGCTATAGCTTATCTACCAACCTTCTTCTCCCTCAAACTAATGTTTGTATCTTGAAATATTGTGGAATGTGTACTATTTGACCTGTGGTTTCCTTGTCATAAGTTGTTTAATACTGGAGAGAGAGAAAAGAGGGAGAAAGCTATCAGGTATAATCTTTTTAGCTGAGAATGTATTTGGCACAATCTTTTACAAATAAAAGAACCTGCTTTCAGTATCTACGGTACAGCACACTACAGCCCTCTCCAATCCAGTCACCAAGGAATTGCAGCATTTTGTAGGTTGAATCCAATTCTGTCTGCAGCTGGGTTTCATGTTAGACGTGTATGTCAGGGAGACGATGTTAGCTGTAATGAAGACAATTGCAGTAGAAAGATAAAGGATAGAAAGATAAAAGTGCAAAATTCTCTCCAGTAGATGCCCAAAGTCATCTTTTATGTTTCTGTGTCTCCAGCAAAGTTACTGTGAAGGGTTGAGAGCGCATCTAAGAGCAGAACTTGGTTCTGGTTTTTTTTCCCCCCCTACTTCAAAGAGAATTATACCAAGTAAATACATATTTTTCTATACATCCTGAGACTGATTCAGATCTCTCACCAGTCTAAATCTGAAACTCAAGTTGAGCTTGAGATGACTGCTGTCAAAATTTGTGGCAATGGAATTACGAGGAGTGTAGAAATATTAGGCCACCTGCGTGACTATATAACATGAAAGTTTACATAATTTCAATCAACCATTTTAATGTACCAAGCTTTTCGGCAATCTGGATGCTGAGTAGGAACCTGTATTTTGGTGTTGGTAGAAGCTAGTTAATAATCTCCTCTATTCTATTAAAGACAAGGACTTAACTTTAGAAGGAGAGCTAAATTGCTGTCTGTATTTTATCATCTTCCCTGCAGAAAGCCTCTTAAACCTTAAGAGGAGCTAGAGGCTGAAACCTTTGGCAAGGGCTGAAATAATTCATATACATGAGACTGAGCGGCAAAAGGCCTTTTAAGACAGCATAGCTATTATGAAGACTTTTATTTAGTAGGAAAATAGTGTTAGATGCCCAGATTTCGATGGGAAGCATTTTACTACTAGTATCTTCAAAAAGTTTGTTAGAGCTTAGATGCAGTAGAGAATATACATCCTAAGGGAGAGAGATTTTTGAACTGGTTCAGATCCACAAATGTATTTTGTAGATAACATACCGTGTCTGCCAGTTTACTTCCTTAAGTAGTACCCAATGCTGCATGAGTACTAGGAAATTTCTTTTTATTTGAGTTGTATGTTCCGCTCTGTTTGTTGACCGCTCTCCTACTAGCGTCAGTGACAATTTCATAAGCATGTTGATGGCACTCTATGCCCTTAGTAATTTAAAAATGGGAAGTGGTGGTGTTTGCCCAGCATGAGTTGTCCTTCCTTTGAACAGGTTTTTTGGACTCAGTTCCATCACCCCTGTGGAAGTCAAATCATAAGGCAGAGCCGCAGAGAGACTCGCGATTAGCACTCCGTTTAGGAGAGGGCTAACGCTTTGCTTGCATGGAGATTGAATCGCATCTCATCCCTGGAGAGGGTGATACCTTCAGGTCAGAAAGTAAAATGAGAAGGCTAAGTGCAGAGTTTCTTACTTGCACTGTATAGTTAACTTGTGGATTAAAGAAGAACACTTGTATTTCCTGAGCCTGCAAACCAGTAAAATTTCAAGTAGTTAGTATACTTTAGACCAAATATATATTGGGGGAAAAAAAAATCAGAACCAACCTCAGGTGTTTCTCAGCAAACGCTCTGGGCTCAATCCTGTGGGTGTCTAAACACTGAGTATTTGTTTCTGAAACATGAAGATAGATTTTAGATTTCATAGCAAATTCTGCCAGATAATCAATTCTCCTCAAAATTTTGTATGCCTTCAGTTGCCTTATTACATAAGAGTTATTGTCTATTGCTGAACTTACCATCTCCAAGAAAAAGTATTGAGTGATGCTTATGAATTTGGTACATTTTAGGACACTCCAGATTTCATTCTTAATACAAATGGTTGTAAGAAGTGGAGTATATGCAGCAGTAATTTTTCTTTTACAATTCTTTTTTTGACAGAACCTTGTAATTATAAGTCCTCTGATTATTTTTCTACATCTGTACCTCTGACCAAAATCGTCCTAATTTCTGAGAAAGATCGCATTTTTGATGTGTCAAGTTAGAGAGAAACCAATTAATCTGTCCTGGAGATCTGCTTCTATTTGGTTTTGGGGGTTTTTTTGCATTACAATTTGAAAAACTTTTTACTATTGAAGCAAGGGCTAAAGCCTTGTCTGTGGTTTCCACCCTAGAAATAAGTTTGCCCCATTTTATGGCTCATGCAATTGAAATAATTGGAGGGGTACCACACATTAATTTAGCCTCACTCTTGCTGAGATATAAAAATGTGAATTTTTCAAATCTCATTGTGCTTAAATTAAAATTGGATCTAAATTCTCTTCTCTTTGGGGTTTGGGATGCCAGATTATACTTTGAGTATATTTAATAAGTCGGTGTTTGTAGAGCTTATAGTAGGGAAATAAAAATGTGCCTTCGGTGTAGAGAGCTTATTGATGTACCTTCCTAGTAGGTGCAGTTTTATCAGCAAATGAGTTCTTTTGGGGTGGGGGGAAGGCATAATTTATAGCAGTTCCACAACAACGACAACAAAAGAATGTGGGAAAAGTGCTTCTTAATGACTTTTAATTGAAACCGTACCAGCATAAAAATGGCAATTTACTGTTTTATTTAAAGGAGAAACTTTTGCCTGGACCTTAGAGTGATGCTGATACTGATGCTGATACTGTTTTCAGTTCTGTTTTGCTTCTCTAACCTTTGGAAAGCCACTTATACCCAAGTTTTAGAAGGTATTTCATCGACTAAAAAGAAATTTCATCTGCAAAGGGATGATTAATAGGATTTTCAAAAGTGCTCAAGCAATTCAGTTTCTGAATTCCCATTAATATCAAAGGAGGTTAGGCACTTCAGAAAAAAGACCAGGTGACTGTTTGCCCCCAAAGAACACCATAGAAAATCTGGATTTTACCTCTTTCTGGTTTTATTACTGACCAGAATCTGGGATTAAGAGAGTTTAGACTCTTAATTAGTTGAGGTTTGTATCAGGCTGAGATGATGTATTATTATAAATTCCTTATAAAGGAGGGTTTTCTTAAGTTTGCCCAAATGATGACAATGGATAATATAGGTCTTTTCTGTTTAATCTCATAAATCTCACTGGAAGTAAAACAGCTCCAAAACCTGTAATAAAAAGATCCATCATTTCCCTGCAGCTATAATTGTTGGAAACGTTAGCAGTAAGCTGCTGAGTGGTACGTTGAATCCTCCTGTGGGTTTATAAATGTAATTTTTTTTTTCCCCCACATTGCACTGAGACACAATTAATGCAATTTCTGAAATAAATATCAGACCTCTGTTTTACAGTTTCCAGAACTCTCTCTAAGGTTTTGATGGGTGACACATGTACATGGAGGTTTCCAGAAGAGGTGTGGCTTTCTAGCTAGTTTGGGGTAGTCGGTTCTTAGATACGTGTGCTTGTATAAATAAGATCTACCAGTGAGAGTGTTGAAAGGTATTTGCATCCCTTTCTCTTTAGTCAATGAAGAAACCAGATGTTTTCTTGGTGTTTGACCATACTGGAAGATGGAGTCAAGTTAACAAAAGCACTAATATGTATGATTTAAACAATTAATGGCTGTAATGATTTAAACAAGTAACGGCCAACTAAAGCAATGCTATATTTTGACATTCATTGTGTTTATTGAGAGGAAATGAGTATTTGGCTTTGTGTCATTCAGCATGTGTTGTATCACAAAATCAGCTCTGTGTATGTGCATGTAGATATTTTTCTGGCTGGAGATGTCTGGATATCTATATGATGCGCTGAATTTATGCTGTAAGAATTTGCAGACAGTCCACCTTTCATTGGAGGGTACAACGTGATCAGATAACCTGCCTGTGCCCTTCATCAAAGTTTTTGTAGTTTCCCTTTCAAAATCAGGAGATTGGTTATAAATACTGAGAAGATATTTGCCAAACCGTTTTATAAAATAGTCACTACAGCTTCAAAAATATTTGTAAAAGGCCTGTTTTGTTCAAGTTACGAAGTGGTAATAATTCTTGACTGACTAGCGTGAATTTTCAAGCCCACAGCTCCTTACGTCGGAGCCTTAGCACGGTGGGTCTGGAGGTGCGTCTCCTGCGTGACAGCCAGGAGCGAGAGACGTGCTGAGCTTTCATGCTGCCTGCGCTGGCGCTGGAGGGGCCGCCACGAGCTCTCTAATACCAGGCGGGTGTGGAAGGGAGCTCCTGGAAGCGGGGGCAGAGGTGCCGAGGTGGCCCTGTGGAGATTGCTGGCTTGCAGTCGTTTTCTTGCCTGGTGCGCTGGCGTTTGCCTCTCCTCCCTGGGGCAGGCGTTAGGCTGAAGCAGCCATCTGTGGCGTGCCGCTGGCGGCGCGTTCGCCCTGCGGGGCTTCCCTCCAGTCCCACCACCCCACCTGGCTGCTTCTCCAGTTTGTTTGCTACCCTGTCGGCTGAGGAAAGCCATGGTACGATGTGGTGTCTGGCTTTACTCATGGGTACCAGGATTTCTTAAGCAAGAAAATGGAAGTGGTTATTGACAGCTGGGTGTGTTACTCTCCTTCACCTCCTCCCCCTTTTCCAGGCACGTACTTGGTTTTCTTTTTTATAAGTTCCTGTCGCTGAGCCATCTTCCTGTAGAGTCTCATTTAGGATTGGGATCTGCAGCTGTGCTTAGGAAACTGGCATCTAGCCTGTGTTCAAGGGCAACCATGGTAGATGACTCGAGATAGAGGTGCCAGGGCCTGTTGGATGCAGTGAGCTGAGCCAGCTCAGGGAGCAAAGCCGGCTGGTTGGAGCAGCTGGGGAGGCACAGCCGTGCGTGCCGCGTCGATCCCAGCATGGGTGGCTGAGCCTGCGGCGAAGGAGAGAGCGCGCTGGATAAAACCCCTGGGGCCTGGTGAGTCCTTGGGGGAAAAAAAACAAGCTCTCGGTCACCATCCCAACAGTCTTACAGCCTCCCTTAGCGTAATTTGCCTTTTTCTGGATTTTTGTCATCCAAGAGCCTTGGTCTTGACTGTGCGCCATTAGCTCTGGTGTGTGCCCAGCCACGGTCCTTTCACTGGTGTTTCATCGCGGTGGGCGAGGGGATGCGCTTGCTCTGCCTGGCCGGCCGTGGGGCGTCGCAGGTGGGCAGCGCGTGTGGGAAGGCTGTCCCCGCGCGCGCCGTCGCGGCTGTGGCTCTGGCTGCCAGCATCCCGCAGCTGGGG
>NW_009200800.1:47544-57266 GCF_000690835.1 Fulmarus glacialis | reverse complement strand
GATAGTTGTAAGAAATAAGAGGGCTTCGGTAGAGGAAAAAAAAAAATGCCTGGATCTTCCAAGATGCCTTACAAATTTGGGGAACCGCATCCAGAGCAGCTGTGGGAGATGCAGTTGCAGAGCAGCACAGGCACAGAAAGCTTGCTCCCTTGTAGCTTTGGGAGAGTGAAGCAGCTCAAAAGATTTTGAGTAAGTTCTAATGAGGAACAGGGGCCCTGTGTCTGCTCCACACTTGATGCTAGAGTTTTGGTTTTTAATCTGATAGTGTATGAAGTCTTTAGTAATGTGTCCATGTTCATACCAGCCTGATCAACTAAACTGAGTGACACTACATTTTAGGACTTCTGTTAATGTTATGAGCTGAAGATTTTAAATTCAGATGTTAAATTTTTGTTTCAAAATGTAGACACATTTACAGTTTGATTTTGATATAGTCCTCCTGGTCTGTGACATTAAAAACTGGTTCTAAAATTATGAAGTTGGCCTAATAGTCCTGAGATTTAAAAAAAAAAATAAGAACAATTACACATCTTTTATTTTCATTCCATTTCTTGAACATCTGCAGGGCATACAGATGCACTTCATGCATTTTTCTGCAACGGAGAGACTTATTGATGTATTTTGACAAAAATAATTAAGCCGCAGGTCTCACATGATCACCCAATTCCAAGGACTTGGGACTGGCTCTAAGAGAAATAACATCACAATATAACAAAGCTGTGAGATTTGGCTACAGTAACAAATACTTCAAGTACCGTAGCAAAGAGTTTTCACAGAAATTCCCATTATTCTTTTCGCCAGAACTTCCTATGCCAGAGGGAGCATGTGTAGAGGCAGAGGTGTGAATTCAAAGAAAGAAAAAGGTGAAGATGTAGAAAACCTATTGCTTTTGTTTTCCAGTTTCTGCAAAATTATCTTTTGTTGTCTTAGCTGAGGAGGGGGAACTAACAGCACTTAGAAACAAGCTTTTTAAAGTGTTTTTGCAGAAAATGTTTGTATTTTAATTCTAAAATAAATACACCAAGCTAACTGGCTCTTTGAAAAAGTATTTGGTTTACAAATTTTGAAAATAGGAGTAGCAGGAAGAGTATGAAGGTTTTTCAAGAGGAAGCTAAACTATAAATAAATAAAACTATGACTATTCATAGCAAGTATGAGTAGGTGGTTTTTTAAAAGCTACTAATATAAATATGTTTTTAATATAGAATAGTTACTAGATAGCGCCTCCAAATGACTCCCAAAACAGAGAGTAAGTGCAACAACACATGCAGATTTTATGTGATACACAGACTTGAAGTCTGTGCTTAAATGGATCTGTAATGAATGCTAATTTGGATGTCATAAAAAACAAACCCACAAATTCAGTCACAGATATAACCCAATGGAGAAATTATTAAGAGATGAAAAGACAGCATGCAATGTGACAAAGCCTGGGAAGGACGTGGGCCCGTATGTCATGGGACTATTCATGTGTCTGGTGAGTCTGGGAAAGACTAAAATTATGTGGTCTTCTGCAGCGAGCACCAACTTGTTCACCTGTAGCAAAGCTGACAGAAACAGCTTAAAAAGTAGTGGAGTGTAAGCAGTGATAGCGCGGGTTTGAGTTGTAGGGTTGGGGGGTGTGTGTGTGTGTGATTTTCAGCATCTGTAAATGTTTTGTCCAGCATAGGTACTGCATTCATCAGAGTGATTTATTCCACTTTAGGAACTGGAAATTCTTCCTGGCTTAATGTTTAAGATTTTTATTTAGTTTTCTTGGATGAATTGGTTTCTTGGGAATTGTTCTATAAGAGGGGATTTGGGGTCTGCATATCTCAAAACCCAAGAGAGCAGGGAAGTGAAAAGGCTGTGGGCTCAGCTCTCTGAGCACAGGCATTCTCGGGGACCGACTAACCCAGCCAGGGCCCTGTATTTTCAGCTTTCAAAGTCACCCATGCAGAATTATCCTTTGGAATCAAAACTTCTATTTCTTTCAGAAAAATGGTGCTTGTGTCTTTTCTAAATTTCCTTTGAAAACAGGATCCCAGTGTAATTCTGCCTGCAGCTATGTCTCTCGGAGGGCTGCACTGCCCTTTCTGTCTCGGAGGTACTTTCTAACACTGCTGATTTATAAGACATCGTTATGAGTAACTAGCGTAAGCTTGGGCCGAAATACACAGCTAATGTGTCTGTTCCATAGCGTGACATCCTAAATCAAGTCCTTTGCCTCCGTGCATGTGAAGGGCCCAGTGTTTTCCTCCTCTGTGAGTTTCTGAATTCAGCCCTCCTACCTCGCTCTCAAAATCCCTTCGATAACTTCTGCGTTGCTGATTGTTGTTTAATTATTTAATCTCAGCTTTTAAAACGTGAAGCCACGACAAAGTTTGCTGTCCGATGGATGAGGACAGCATACAAGTCCAAGTCCATGCAGTCCCCGGCGCAGCACCGGGTGCCAGCAGCCCCGGCAGGGCAAGGGGCAGCGCTTGGCTTGCTTACGTACGCGGCCCCGCCGCCTCGGAATGCCGTGGTAACCCTGGGTTTGGAGGGAGGTACTGATTAGTGGTAGATGAGCAAGCCAAATCAGAGCCTGGTTTCTCTTGTCGTTTGATTCAGCTGCAGCAACGTGCGAGGAACTGTAAATTTGAGGTTTGTACCTGAGGGACTCGTACTCTAAATGAGAACAACTGGTGGTAAGGGCAGTTTAGTAAAGCCAAGTAATTATCTGATAAACAAGGTCCTTGTAGAAGTGTACGAAAATCACATTGTCCTTTCTGATTCCTCAACCCTTGTCATAAATGCATTAAATGTGACAGATCTTACATTACTGTCATGATCTTGGAAAGCAGTCATTGCTCAGCGGCCTTATGGGATTTCATTCTGGGTCTTGCATAAACTTTTGAAAAAACGCTTAAGTGCCTGATTTTCTAAGGTGCAAGATATCTTAGGGTAGATAAGTACCTATTAACAGCTGTCTGTAAAGAAAGTTAGACACCCAAAATCATGCACTAACTTAAGGCAAAAAAATCCTCATTCATTTTGATACTTGGCTATTTTCTTAAGTTGTTTTCCATTTCCTGATCGCGGTATTAATCCTAACTTACGAACATTTAAATTACTCTGGAATAACATTCACTGCATCTTTCCATGAGCATGCAGTGATCAAATAGTCTGTTAAGTGTTTCAGTTTGTCAGCTCAAGAAGACTGAAAAATAAAGTATTGGTGGTGACGGAGAGTGTCAAAGTCAGCTGGATGCGCTGTGTTTGGAGCAAATAGTAAAGAATATGTTGAATTTCTTAGGTGTGTGCTCAGATTCAGCAGAGACTGGTGGTGGGCAGGGCTGACATAATTATTTTATCTCCTGTTGAATTGCAGTGAGGGTCAGATGCATAACTATTACAGAGCTTTTAGAAATGCCAGTCTATAATCCCCAGACGTTGGGTCGTGAGGTGAGCAGAAGAAGGGATGACGTTCGCAGCCCAGGTAGAAGCCTGCCAGCGAGCAAAAGCTGTGAAAGGGTAGCGCCTCGCCTACTGCGGTAGCTGGTCTCACCAGTTCAGAGGCCAATCCTCTCATGATGTACTGAAAAAGAAAAATCTCGCATTACTGTTTGCCATACTGTAGCGGTGGATGAAAAGAAAACTTGAGCCTTTGGGACTGGCAATAACACCACTTTTATTAAGTTTCTATTGAAGGACTATTTTGAGTAAGATAAATTGATGGCTGAACACAATAATCTTCAGTATCTCACTTTCAAATACTTAGTAGGCAAGCACTAGTGAATAAGAAGAAATTAAGCTAAGATGTAGAAAAAAGGTTACTTGGCAACATCATAGTGTTTGTAAAGAGGAGAAAGAAGGGTTGAGAACTTAAATGAATTTCGATTATAGAATTTTCTGTAAGTAAGTCATTGCATGAATAGAAAAATCCTGAACCAGATTCTGGTGTCATAGTCTAATAGGGATTGCCTAAAGCAAAACAGGGTTTGTTTGGAAACAAACTGCAGAGAATAGCAAAAGCATAGCTGCTGCGTGTGAACAAAATTGGATTCCCGAGAGGCAGGCAGTGCTGGTCATACCTCAAGCAGAGACGATCTGAACAAGGTATGTGGTACTGATGAAAGCTGGTGTTCATTTTTTTGTTGTCTGGAGTAAACATACTTGGAAGTGTGGAAGTGTTGATTCGGAGACCCCCATGTTTACTGTGTGACATACTCTTTAAAAAGTTTTGGCTTACCTTCAGTAATTGGGAGGAAAACACCGAATACAGAAGCACTATGGCCTATAATTACAGTTCTGCCCGTTGTGCCAGTGTGATTTCAATGGGTAAATGAATTTTCCTCTGTAATAATAACCTTATTAATTTCTGACTCTTGCAGAGAAGAATCCATTCATTGTCAGAGTTCAGACTTTTGCAGTGGGTTTCTGTAGTGGTAACCAGTTGTATGGCTCAACTCATCGTACCTGGTGCTTTGGGTGCAATAGGAGGTGCAATACCAAAGCCAAAAAAAGTTAACTACCAAACTGCCCCTTCCCATCCATTTGAGCCTCCAGTAAAATCTGTTTTTAAAGTAAAGACCAAATTAAAGTAAACATCATCTTGTAGAGCCTGAATTTTGCAAATTAATTCAGTGGACCATGGCAACCGAATGTGGTACATTTATGGTAAATCCAGTTTGATTGGAAATACTTAATTATGGTACCTAGGAAAATGCAGTCGAACAAATAATATCTCCCCCCCCCAGCCCATGCTAAAATTTCAGCTGTTAGTAAACATTCTACCAAATCTAAAAGACTCAGTGAAATCTTGTTAGTAAGTGCGTTCACATGGACATTTTTCCATTGGAGACCAGTACATATCCATATGGAGTGTGATTTCTTGAACCACTATAAACTCCCCAGTGTAGGGAGCTGAATTGCTCCCTGGGGGATGCTTTTTGGTCTTTCTCACCTATGTAGGGAGCCGAAATTAAAGACACTGGTGGCAGTTTTCACACAGTTCAGTGTATAGTAAATTAGTTTACTAAAAATAGTAAATACAGTTCAGTAAGTAAAGGAATACTTCAAAAGTCTATATTTTCTTAGGATTTGTGCTTTATTTTCTGTTACTGATCATACATCTCATTACAACTATGGGGATTTAAGAAAAAGAGATTCACAGTGATGTGTTCTAGTTACTTGTTTTTCTTTTCATTCAGTGTGGAGAGCAAAACTAATAAAACTTGTTTAATTTTCTTTTTACTTTCAGTCACTGATTTTTGAATGTCTGTTGTGCCAGTTTGTGCCAATAAGTCTTAGAACAGCATTACTTTGGGTGCTTTAAAATACTTAGAGCTTGGTTTCACTACTCTGATGATTTGAGACGTAAGTGCACTATTATTCTGACATAACTCCTACATACCTCAAAAATGCTAGTTGCGGCCAAGCTCGAATCGTGATCAAAGTGGCACATCAATGGAATGGGTTGAAGTTTTGTGGAGTTGGGATGGGGTTTTCTGTGGTGTTAATCCAAATGCTGTGCCATTCAAATATTGAGTTAAGTTGACCAAATCAAATTGTGCTGACTCTGCAGAGAAATAATTGCTATTCCAAAGTAGGCAATGGGTTGTCTTTTGTATTTTAAGTTATTCTGTTACAAATTAGAACTTCTAATCACTAAGTATGCATAAAGCACTTCTCTTCCCTGTTACTTTTTTCTGTTCTGCTTAAATTTAAAAAACAAAAACCAAAACACTTCAAAACCAAACTTCTGTGCTGGGTCACATGTAGTTGTTAAGACAAATTAGCAAATGTAGCTTGCAAATAACCAATTGAACTAACTTTTTAACATCATTGGCTATAGAAAAAAATGTTTTATCTATGGTTGCTTAGTGCTCTACCACATCAGTTCCTGACTTTATAGCTTTTGGTAAGATGAGCTCAGGATTTTGTATGAGGGTAAGAAGTTGTCGTTAGACTCAGTTCTGCAATTTCCAGGTTTCATCAAAGCACTCCTGAATGTACCCGATTATGATCTGCTGGAATCTATAAGAGTGCCTATGCCCTTGAACAAAATCACATGCTAACCTGCTCAGCTCAAGTGAGAGCCTGTTGCTGGCCCACCTGCAAGACCTGTTATTTAATGGCCTGCGCCCTTGTTCATGTATAAGGCAGATGATGTAAAAAATATATCTGAATTCAAAGTCTCTCAAATCCATTTTTTCCCATGTTTAAATTACCTTTAGTATCAGAAACTGGCCATATCTTGTGTATTTTTTAATCTTCCTTCCTTACCAGGTGAGTGTTTAAGAAGCACCGTGGTCCCTTCTGGATTTTTGGCAGTGTTGCGTTACAGGGTCATTTCGTTCAGCATGGTGTGTGTAAATGGATGTGTATGTCCGTGCGTGCATGCTTATGTAGAGATAGATCTGTGTTGATATCTGAAATAATAGATGTGAGGGCTTTAACCTTGTAACTGTTACGAGATCTTTATGTGTCTGCTTTAGGGTCGACCCTATCCCATATGACACTCCAAAACCAGCGGGCCACACGCGATTTGTCTGCGTCTCAGACACACACTCCAGAACAGATGGCATCCAGATGCCTTATGGGGACATCCTTCTCCACACGGGCGATTTCACCGAACTGGGACTGCCCTCAGAGGTTAAGAAGTTTAATGACTGGTTAGGTAAGGAATTACTGCGTTTTGGTGACCCCAATTAACCTCTCCTGTCCAAGTGTCAGTCACTGCCTCCTAATTGAATTAGAGCACTTGCAAATCCCCCCCTACCCTTGCTTCACTTGTCCTCATGTGATGTGCTGTTTCTAGCCTCAGTATGATTCTGTTAATTAAGACAAATTTAGAGACTTTGCTGTATTTCTGCATTATCTTGGGGGAAAAGATTCTGTCATTCCACAGCAAGGACTGTGTAGCCTTCGGTGTGTGCTGAGGGGGTGGTGGCACCTCACATGAATGCGTACAGCGTCCTGTTAGTTGGTGCTGTGGGGTTTTATGTCCACAGCCAAAACTATTGCTCACTGTATTCTGGGTTTACCATAATTGAAAGCAGTGCTGAAAGTTACAGCTTATTTGGAAATGATGAAAGTCCTTCTTCCCACAGTATAGGATAGCAAAATCGATAATACTGTTTGGAAGAGGAGAATTTTTTTTGGGGTGGTATTTACATGATTGCCCCTTTGAGTTAGAGTACTGGCATTTTAAATTTGAATGCAGGCACTCAATGCCTCTCCGGTAGAGTGCCTTTCGTATTCTGCTGTAGTTGATAGCCGTGCCTCGATAGTGTATTGCTACGCATGAGGGCAATTAAATTGCCACAGTAGAAGACGAAAATGAAGGAGGGGAACTTGTGCAGGACGCTTCTGTTATAAATGCCACTGATAGGCTGGCTGTGTACTGCCATGTCACCACTTGCATTAGAAACAGTCAGAGGTGAAGGTGACTCAAACAGCTGATCTTCAAGAAACATTAGAATGAATTTACACCATTATGTAAAAACCTTTGAAAGTATAGCTTTGTCATCATGCTTTACCTCCATCACTGCACTCTCTCTTGCCTGCTGTATGATGGTCACATCTCTACATGCCTTTAATAGCATCATTTTATTCCATTGGAGTTCCCTGGCTGACCCTTCAAGAGATAAGTAAAGAACATTTGGATTTACAAAAGGAATTTTTAAATAGAAGAGCTTCCATATTCTCCATCTTTTCGCCCTCTGTATTTTCTCCATACTGTTTTTTTATCTTCCTTCTGACCTTCTCTGATTTCCATAGCCCAGTTTTAAAGAACGTTTTCCCTTCTTTTTATTGCTGTGCATGTGGGATTGGGGCTTCCAGATACTGCCATATTACTGTAATTTAGTTTTATCGTTCTTATTTCTAGAAAGCGGCACTAGATTTTATGGACGCAAAACTATCCTTTTTGCTAGGAATGTAATTGCAGGACTGGGAATTAAGAAGTGGTAGGAGAAGTAGGTGGGTATGTACATAGGTTGAGGGAAGAGACACAGTAGGAATCATCTTCCTCAATTTTTGATGTTCTTTGTGATAACCTGTAAATGTTAGTGTTGCGACGGAGGAGCAAGCAAGGTAAGGGCAGTGGGAGGCTGCACTGGGAGCACTGTGGTCCCACCAACCTTCGGTCCTTGTAGAGAAGCCGGGCAGCGCTGCTGTTCAATGAGTTCAGTTGTTAGAGATGCCAGGCAGCTCCAGAAAAGGAATTGCTTTCTGGAGAGTGTAGACCTCCAAAGTCTACCCTGAATGCACTGCTAAGAGCAGTGTCTGGTTACCAAAGTTCCTCTTTAGACCTTGGGTTGTTTCACAAGGATTGTTTTGATACAGCCAGAGCCCGTGTCCAGTGCTTGGCATTTGAAAACGCTAACTCAGTACTGCTGAAGGCCAAAACAAGTAAGCTGCTAGCATGTTTTCACCCGTCCATGGGGAATCTTACGTATCAACAGCCACTTGGCATTCCTTATATTTAACAGGTGTTCCATGATGATGTTATTTTATCACACAGATCCTTGGTTTAACATTTCTAACAGAAGAATTATAACCCTTTGAATAGGTTTTGTTCCAACCTCAATAATTTAGCATGGGGCTTTCTTAGCATATATATAGTTCTTACAGAAGTCAGTGTAGTTATTTATCTGAGAAAGCAGGTTTTGCAGTTCTTTGGCAGTCAGTGTCATTGAAACTGGAAGCCTTGGCTGTGTGAGGCTTTGGCCTCAGGCTTCCCTATTTCAGGTGCAGAGAAAACTTCTTTTGTTATTTTATTCTCTCTTTTTTTTTTTTTTTTTTAACGTGCACAGAGTCCACTTGCATTTTCATATATATGACAATACCAGTTATTAGGTTGCTGGCATAAGGTGAGGCAGCAGATTGGTTCCCCTGTGGAATCTTGTCGCGTTGGTGAATACCTGCTCCAGTGCTGTCCTCTCCTCATCTGGAATCAAAACACTATGAAGTCAGGCATACCCTTTTGCCGCTTTATTTCGGGCTCCTAACTGCAAAATAGGAGTAATCGCGTTTTACTATTTACTATGTATATTGTGAAGATTAATACCTTTAAGGTTGTGATGTGATGACATGTAATACTTTAAAAAGTACATACCAGTGGCAGTCAGGAACAAGCAGGATTCCTTTTTCTTCTGCCATATAGCGGGAGGCATCTTTTTTCATCAGAGTTGGTAGGAACCTTATTCCAAAGCAATGCACTGAGAACTCCCATCAAGTACAACGTTGTCCTTATAGAAAGGGGTTTTCATACCTTTCATGTGCATGGTCTTCTCCACTGGCGATGGTGTTGTAAAGCAGTAGTGCAGACAAGGCATTCGTATCGTTTACACCTCAAGGGAAGGAGGTGAGATCAAAGCTAGGCTTCATTCTGCAGCTTATTTTATCCAGTCTGTGGTTAAACAACAGGACCTCATCTCCACTAGGATTATATAATGGGATAACTAAAATATAATAACTATCCGTAATTTTCTTGGCAGAAAAGCTGAGAGAAAAGTTAAAAGATGATTATTCCAAACCCCTTGGCTCACTTGTACTTCACTGAGTGTAACATATGCCAGAGTTACACGGGACTGAAAGCACTTCTGTCAACCCTGCGATTTTATATTTTGTGGGTCTTGTATCCCTTTGCAACTCTTAAGGTATCTCACCTGAGCAAAATGTTCAGCATCTTGTCCATCCATTTCATTAACATTTATCCTTCTTCCTCATCTCTGTAGCCAAATCACAGAACA
>NW_009200800.1:43292-47529 GCF_000690835.1 Fulmarus glacialis | reverse complement strand
TCTTCCTAGCTCTCAGCCTTTCCTGCAACTTTTACTAATTCTTACGCTTTTTTCCCTTTGGCTGATAAATTTTCATTATTGGTTTTGCATGAAAGTCATCTGGGCTCATACATTGAATAACCTCTGTGGTCACTTAGTGATTACATACACTGGCTGAGGTAATTTATTCACTTTTGTTTTGGTGTGAACACGTCCCTTGGGTCTTGTAACTGCTGTAATCGCTTGACCTTAGTGACTGTTAAATGCTTTAAACACAGTTATTTTAAATTTATAATTGTTTTCATTAAAAATCTTTTATAGTAACTTAACTGACCTTGCAGTAAACACAGCATTACATGCTGAGGAAGAATTAAGACGTTATTCTATGCCCAATATATTTCTTACTGAATGTTTCAACATACTATTATTATCACTTCATACTTTTCCCATCCATTCTCATTCAGTCATATATGGGAAATGAAATACAGGAATATCTAATTATAGCTCTGTCTTCATAGTGCAATATTTCCTTTCCTGTGTGATGGGAAGTGATTGAATAACTCATAAGAATTGAAGAGAAAGCAAAGATAAATTCAGGCAGATAGATCTTTAATGAGTGACGATATGTTTATTGTGCTCAATTAGTATGGGCCTGATTGTGCATATCCTTACTTGTGTGAATAATTTGCATCTGGTTTAGTAATTTTTCTCAAATAGCCAGTTTTGTTCTTTTTTTGTCTAGTGGTTATCTCTTAATGTTTTTTTTTTTTTTTTCCATGCAAGATTTCTAATATAAGGCACATTACTGGACGAACTGGGCAAAATTCTGCAGTGGAAAATACAAATAAATCCAGTAGGTGAAATTACTGCTGGTTAATGTCTATGGAGCTGAGAGTAGAATTTGGCTACTTTTTTTCTGAGTTGTTCTGGGATTTAGCAACTTGACTGTTTCATGGTTTTTCTTTCATGTCTTGCTTTTGTTTTGAATGCATGTTTCTTTTAATTTCTGTGGGATAATGACTTGAGAAACTTTGTGAATGTTTTAGTGGACAAATATATATGGGTTTGTAATGGAGCAAGTATTTCTTTACCTGTAATATATCCTTGCTTTAGTATAAACATTGTTGATAGAGCTAAAATTAAAATTCAGCTTTTTTCCTGTGGTATAGTTCCTACATCATGTTACTTAAAGTGAGAAGGAAAGAATGATTATACTATTTTAACGTGGAGGTTTTCTTGTTACGCTCTGAATATGTGGATGTGGTCCTCAGAAATGTATTGTCAGTTCTTTTAAAGTCCATTTTTGTGTGAATGTTTAGTTATTGAAAATAGCTTGGAATTGCTGGCTGTTACATGGAATAGATGGCAAGATGGGAAGAGCACTGGAAATGTGGTGTTGCTCTGGGAGGTATGGACAGACACGTAGTTCCAGTCTACGCTTAGATTTCTATATTAGCACTGTAGAAACTTGAAATTATATTCAAAACTGTAAGCCAGACACCTGCCAAAATAGTGTTTGATCTTGAAGATAGTATAATTTAATCTGAAAAAAAATGAACTGTAACAAAATAGTATAATAGTAATATCAAGCTCTTTTCTTATCACTGTTTAAAAATTCAGAGTCACATTCCTCTTGTATCCTTTCTCAATCTCTCTGGTCTGGCTCAGTTATTCCCTCCTTTTATCTAGGCTTCATCTCCTCTCCAGGCATATTTCATTTAGGGTTTTGTGTGAGTGTTCCTTTTGCTAATGTGCACTGAAAACAGTTTCATTGTGATGAAGTATTTGTTCCTGAGAACTTTCGCTCCGTAAAAGCATATTTCTGATGTGAATTATTTTAGCATCTGACGTGACACTTTTTTATAAAAAAAACAAACCAATAAGCTCCAAATTTCTCCAGATTCGGAGGGATATTAGCTCAAAGTATTCTGAACTAATTTAGAACCAGAAGGAAGCTTATGAATATTTTAAAGTAAAATTATGGCAATAAAACCAAATCTCTTCCTATTTTTATAAATTGATTTATTTCTGATTTGTGTTTTTACCATCTGGAGCATATTTTGAACCCTATATTGCTCTACTTGTTATAGCTAAGAATGAATAATTGACTAAACATAAAATAGCATTTTGATGAACAAAACTCTTAGCGCTTGAAAAAAAAATGGACTCATTGCAAGTGAAAGAAAGTGCTGAGGTAGCTTTAATCCTGTAAGTATGTATGAGTTTTGCACAGCTGTTCTGAGAGAGAGGGAAGCAACTCCCTGGAAAAATCTAGTAGTCTAATTTTGAAAGCTATGTCTTCTGCGAGTGGCTCTGGTGTAGAGCTTCTTTAGGCTTCAGACGCTGGAATGGGATATGCTTATTTTAATAAGAGGTTGAGCTGGCTGCTGAAGACAGTTGACTCTTCTGTTGGTGTTGGCGTTCTGCTATCCCTCTGATGGTGTTAGGAGTTTCGTGTGATTTGCAGGATCCAGACCATGCTGGCTGCCTATTTCAGAGATGCTCTGAACTGGAGAATAATGGAGACCTGAAGGTGCACCGGCAAGCCTGCAGAGACAGTTTTATTGTGTCTACTTGCTTACTAGTTCTAGTTGCTAATAGATGGTGAACATTACGAGTTTGGAACATGTTGATGCAATTTCATTTAAAAAAACCCCAGATTTGTAAGATGAATCTAGAGTCTTCAAGTTTTTTTGGCTTGGTGGGGTTTTTTACTTACTTAGTTCTCTGGGTTATGTATCTCACTCTGTCTTTATGGTAAAGTTTTTAAAAGCTTCTTCCAAGTTTATTTAGATTTTATTGCAGTACACTACTTAAGAATATTTCCTTTGCTTTTGTTCTAACTTGAACTGTGTTTAACGTCACGGTTAAATTCTCATTTGTACTTAGTTTTAAATTCCCATATGGCTTGACTAAATTAATCATCAGTGCTTCAGCTTTTATTTGCATACAGCTTTTTTAGATATATTAATACTAATTTTAATGTTTTTTCTTCTCAGAGGAATACAAAAATAATTTGAATGTTACATTTTATTGTACTTATAAAATAGTGGGGAAAATACAGCCATGTGGATTTTTGGTAATAAGCTGAATAATATTTTTCTGATGTAGCAATCTACGGTGAAATGTGAAAACAAAAGTTTAAAAAAAACGGTGCAAAATTCTACTTTTGTGCTATGGTTATTATAGCTGCTTCTTCATATTTATCCTCTGCTCTGAGTCAGATACTAGATGCTTTGTGGAAAACAGAACCCTGTAAGTATAACTTAAAAGGTAAAACAGAAGAAGTGCTATAGAAATGAGTGTCAAGATAGTGAAATTTCCACTAACTAAAGTGGAATTTGTGCATGAGGAACAGTGTAAGTTTATTCATATCTGATCAGTTGTTTCTTGGTTTGCTCTTGTTATTCCTGGCAACTTTGCATAAAGAAATTTCACAAGAAACTACTTTTACTGTCTGTTAATGGCATACAGAGAAACTTTGAGGTTTTTTTCTAAACTGTAGTCACTAATTTACTAGAGATACAGTGTAAAATTCTCTGTACAAGTTGTGTAGTACCTACCATGATCAGTCAGACCAAACATTAAGGTGTTATTTGACAGCCATTAGAAAACATGGCTCAGGTGAAATGTGCTTTCAAAGAGAATAATGTTCTGGACTGAGTGGCTCTTTATATGTTTAAACCTAACATAATTCCTTTGGTAGTTTTCAATGAAAGAAAGCAGCCAGCGAGCACTGGAAAGTATTGCACAATTCTTGGACAGGACTTTCAATCACAATAATTGCTCAGCCATTTCTTGGATCTGCTTCCCTGGACTGCTGCTGTCTTAAAACAGGGGGGTGATCAGGTTTCAAATAACAAACCATAACCAAAAAAAATTTATAAAGTAACCAAAATAATTCTTCCTTTCAATTCCCTCTTTCCCACAGATCCACTTTTAAAACAGAACAAAAATTTATGGTTGTTGTGTTGACCAGGCACGAAACAAGTAATGCCACCCAAAAAGAGAATTTTATAGACATTGTCATCAGATTCTTCCTTCAGCATTGCTGCTGCAGCTGCATATCATAACATGATAATGATTTCAGTGGAAAGCAGTCAAAGTATGTATTCTTTGTACACCATCAATTTATTTTGTCCCTTACAAATTAAATCTTGCATCAAAAATACAAAGTGCAAAAATGCCTTTCTCCTAAATTTTCACATCACGTACACCATATTAACAATATCTAATTAAAATAAGAAGTCGTTCTGTT
>NW_009200800.1:41073-43261 GCF_000690835.1 Fulmarus glacialis | reverse complement strand
GAACACCACATTCCTGCTTAGAAAGAACAATGGTTTCGGCATGGAGGAGTTGCTTTGAGCAGCGAGAGGTTGGGGCTGGGGGGAGAAAGCACTGCAGATTTTAGTATAATGTGTAGTGTTCAAAGAAATTTTATTTCATCATAAAGATTAGCAGGCTGTGTAATTCAATTTAAAGCTGTTTGGCAGTGTCCTGTCTATTACAAAGCCTTTTTTTTTTTCTTCCCCCAATCACCACTGTTGTGGGTGCTTTTTTTTTTTTTTTTAATGTTGTATGTGACTACAGAACCTAGCAGACAGTGAATGATCTTTGGGGTTTGTGCTCCCCCCCTTCCTCTTTCCAGTTCTGTATGTTAGGAAATGCATGAGATTACCTTAAACTGAGCTACAAAATGGTATCTCAGTGGAATGCCATCCTGCATTTTTTTGGCTGGTATAAAATGATTTTTTTTTTTTTTGTGGCCAGCCACTGAGAGTGAAGATCTGCTAAAAATGTTAGATTGGGGGCGGTTGAATCAAGCTTAAAACTCAAATGTTAGCATTTATTCACACTGTTGTGGACATTACTATGCTATAGAAAAGCAACATGCAGCACTTTATGTTAATGCAAGACTGGCAGACCTTTATCTGACAGTAATTGCCTATACTAGGGGGTTAATAAATGTTCCAAGAATTACTGACTTCTTTTTTTGTTAAAGAAAAATAGGTTGGTGCCTCTTGCTGGCTATAACCAGCCAGCATAGCTTGTTAATTAACCCTTTCGTTGCAGTGGGCTGAAGCTGAGAATTTGAGCTCGGACAAATTCTGCATGCATTTTATGTATGGGAAATGACGTGTCTTGGCACAAAAGGGCTGCAAAAGAAAGATCTGTGCAACTCCACCTCTCCCATCCACCCCCGTCGCACCTGTTAGAAGAGCTTGAAATCTTTATTGACTGTATTTAGGGAGTATATTGATTTCAGAGGACGGGTGTTATATTTGTAGGTACTCTGGTACCACTGGTGGGGAGAAAAAGGAGAAGAGAACCCCTTCTCCCAGAGCTAAACGAATTTGGTGTTTTCTTTGTCCTGCTTTGTCATCCTGAGCATGACGGTGTGAATAACGGTGCTTGCTCTGGTTACAAGACCCACAGGCAGCATCTTCTCTTGGTGACCCTGGTGCAAGGCTGGGAGGACCCGCTCTGCTGCCACGACCCGTGGCGCCGGGCTGGTCTCAGCCTTTGGCTCACCCGCGGGCCGGTTCATGGTGGCCCTTCCACAGCTTTGGGAACTGAGTTTCTCAGGACTCGAGGCTCAGGTCACTTCAGTGCCTGACGTCACTGAGCTGTTCTGGTCTCTCTGGTCTCATCCTGCACCCCAGCTGTGAGGTGACGGTTACCAAACCCTCACTTACTATTGATGGTACATTTAGTAGAGAAGGAACAAAGCAGCACAACAGGGAACAGCAGTGTAAGGAGAGAGGCGAGAAGATGCAAAGCCAACACAGAAGAGAACAAAATAACATCAAACTGGGGAAGGGACGGGGGCTACAAAGAAGAGGGAGACAAATGAGAGCACAGGGATGTAAAGTAGGAGAATCACCTGCTTTTTCCAGAGCATCGTTTCTTCTCAAGTTAATAAAATTAAGAAATGAGAGCTCAGGAACACGCTGTACTTTGAATTTCCTGTAACTTGATAAGTGAACCTTAGAGACCTCAGAATTATGTACATCTTTTCTAATAAAGCAGAATCTTTAATATTACAGGCTGGGCTGGGTATCAGGGTGCAATAGCTCCTTTTCTCCTGAATGTTGCCACTAAATTTTTTTTGGTGTAACCAGCCAACATGGAGAGTTTTAGTTTAAAACAGCTGCAAATGATAAAAAATGGCCCATACTTCCTTACTTTTACCTGAGCTGCTCTCCCCCATATGTTACTCTTAAGGCTCCCCTCTCCCTAAGCAGCATTTGGCATTTGCCTTCGCTACTGAGAGATAAGCACAAAAGCCACAAGGCAACCGTGAAGTTTCCTGCATTTTTGTGCAGGAGGTGTCTCCTGAGCATTGTGGGGAAGGAGTTCATTCCTTCTGCTCTCCTCAGTCCCTGCTGCAAGCTTCAGTGGTCGCTGGGAATAAAATAATGTAGCTGTAGCCATACTCGTGGTCCTGAGAATAAAGGTCCCGGACTAACGTCCCCTCATAAAACCCCACGCGAA
>NW_009200800.1:29319-41063 GCF_000690835.1 Fulmarus glacialis | reverse complement strand
GAAAGCCATTCACCATTTGCAGTCTCCTGGCTGTAAATGATAATCCTGTGCCATTAGCTGGGGTGTGAAAGGCGGGGAGGGATTGCCTGAGCAAGGCTGGCTGCGAGGATGCCCCGCTGCGGCAGGGCTGCCCTGGGGACGGAGGGGAGGAAGAGCCACTGATCTGGTGACTGACAGCTCTGGCTCTCTGTGCTAAAATGGGTCCTGCCATTTGAGTGAGTTACTAGAGAGGATGTGTGTACAGTTATAGTGGAAGCAATATAGCCATTCATAAACAAATGCTTCCGTGAAGCCAGCTGTAAAAACAATGATGCTTGCCTTTGAGGTGAAAGGGCAAAACCTTAGCAAAAGGAGTATAAATAAGAAATAAATTGTTACCTTTGTGTGAGTGACTGAAATAGCTGTTCTCTTAGTGCTTTGTCTTAATGACCAGCTCTGATTAACTATAGTTGTCACCTTATTCAGCAAAACTTAAGGTCTGCGTATCATGCCTTTTTACAGCAGTTTTTTCATTGCTTTTTTCCTTTTTTTTTTAAAGTCTAGAAATAATGGCTAAAATGTGTAAGTCAAGAGAGACCCTACTCTGCAGAAAGCACACAAGATGAAAAATTGCAAATGTTGTATGCCCCAACAGTTAACGATAGTGTTTAATTAGAGAGAAACATTTATTCATGTACCAGAATCCTCAGTGTACTTCTGTACAAAAAGGGAAACTACAGATGCTGCATCGTACAGATTTTGCAGCACCTTGTGAAAATGTTACTGTAAATTCAAATGCACAGATACAAGTACCATAGATCTCACATATCCATTTAACTTGGTGTAAAAACATTTCACTACCTTAGTAGGTTAGGTGTTTAATATTATCCTTATAAAGGAGCAGAGACGGCTGCAGCAAAGGGCCAATGTACTTGTAGTAACAAGGATAGGAAAGATAAGAGTTTCACCTGAATTCCATCACAAATAAAGCACTCAAATGCTCTGTATTGCAGAATGGAGTTTACATTACATATACTATTTTTCACTTATCTGTTTTGTCCTTCCTTCTTTGGAAGGACAATTAGGAGGTATTTCAGCACATAGGTTTGCCCACTGAAATTCAAGGAGTGGCGCCTTGGATTTTTAAAAAACTTCAGTCTGAGCTGTCTGTCATGAGGTCCTGGGATGTTGTATCATAAATAATTTGGTAATTGAAATTCTGCAAAGCCAGAAGAGAGAAGGTGGCAAGAAATAGTAGCAGGGGTGAGATTTGGAACTCAGAAATCACTGGCACCTATTTCCATAGTTACCGCTCTAAACCTTTATCAGGCTTAAAGTCTCCTTCTCTCTCTCTTTTTAGTGTTTGGCATTACTATAACTTACAAGGAAGATATCTGAGGCTATGTGCCATTCTGCTCAGGCAATTCTAGATGGCTAGGAAAAAAAAAATGCTTAAGAGGAATTCAGTTCCTTGTAATAACATGATACAGCTGGAGTGATTTGGTTGTCTCCTTTAGTAGCTAAGAAACCTCTCTGTGGGCTGGGTTATTAAAAGGAATTTCCTTACAGGGCTCAGGAGATTCCTGGTATCCAAGTTCATCTTGAAAGACTGTAATGGAATGTTTAGGTTTATTTAGAATAATAAATTTAAATGTGGGATTCAGAAAATAATGCTGGAGGTTCACAAAGACCTGCCTGAATATTTTTAGTTGACTGTAATTTCTGTTTGCGTTCTCTCTGTACTTTCTCATTAAAGATTTCAGGAAAGGACCGTGGAGGTAGTTCTGAAATACAGTACGTAGTCCTGTCAAATGGATATCGGGCTGCTTCTAGAAGTGGAGTTTAGTTCAGGTTTTAGATTTCTCCTCTTCCGACTTAGAAAAGGAAGAAACAATTCCCAACGAACATCAGCATCGCCATCCGAAAATATGTTTAAAGACACCTTTGAATATCAAATTTGCTTCTTATACTTAAATGTTTATAAATAAAAGCACAAAACGTGATCACAGGGTAAAATTTCAAAAGCAGCTAATTGATTTGGCACACTGGAGAATGCTACATTCTCAGAGTTATTAAAAAGCTGATGTCCTGCTTTTAGACAGCAGTCCATATTTAAAAAATATTTTGGGATATTTAAAAATATTTTGGGATATTTAAAAAATCTTTTGTCTTATTTCTTCTTTTTCCTTTCAGTTTATTTTCCTTGTGATGATTATTGCTGTTCCTGCTTATTATTTTTTCCCTTATCATTATGGGAATTTATCCACGTTACATTAGTATTGGTAGTCAGTTAAGTCTGAGCCCCAGTATGTTTTGTAGTTTACCAATAATGTACTAAAAAATTACAGTTTTGAAAGGAAAGATTTCAGTTCCATGTATAGAAATTGAGAAGTTAATGTAAAATATACTGTATTATAGAAAGAAAATTAAAATAGTTATCAGAAGTTTCATGTTTATGTATTTGAGATTTTTCTTTTTATAAGAAACACTCTGATCATCTTCCTGGGATACAGAAAAAAGGAGGCATTTGGAGGGACTTTTTCAGAAATATTGACTAGGCTTTACCAGGCTGCGAGATAGAGGGAGACGTCTGCCTGCTGCTTTGTGCATTGTAAACCTCAAAGACTTTCATTTAAAAATGAGAAAACAAATAATGGGAACAGGTTCAGAGAGGACAGAAACAGGAGAATGTTTTTGGTGATTCTGTGTGTTTCCTGATTGATTTATTTATTTGTTTATCTTAAGACAGGTACGTAGATATTGGAAGTATCCTGATAGAGATGTGTTTTTCAATCCTGTGAACAGAAAAGGAAGTTCTGCTGCTCATATGAAGGTCCCTGTCAATAAGGCAGAAAAATTTAGGGCAGAATCTAGATCTAGGTCCTGTATTCGTAATTGTCATTTACCTTCAGTAAGTTTACCTTCAGTAAGTAATGAAGAATTGCTATCCAGACTTGTTTCTCTCTTAAATATCTGGAAAATCTTGTCCTTAGCATTCGCTGGCCTTTTGCAGTGTGAAAATATATGTACATGAAAATACCAAGACATTGTCTGTGATAAGTATGATTACCTTAATTACTTTCTGTATAATTGTTTCTCAAGATGACCTCCTTTTTGATGGCTTTTATTAATTTATTTTAGGAAAAAAAAGACTTAATTGGAATTGTAAATTACGGAGACAAAGGGTATGTTATGGGAAGTAGGTCCGGATCTGTTTGTGTCAGACAGTGACTGCTGGTTTTTATATTCTTAAGATTCATGGAGAAAAATCATTTAAATTGATACAATATGTGCGTGCACAAGGTAATATCAACAACCAATATATTATTTCAAAATCTGGTGAGTTTCTTTATAGAGGATTAGGTTATATAGTGTGGGGGGACTCTGAAAAGAAAATAGAATTGTGTATTGATGCCTTTAGAAATATTATTTGAGGGCAATAAAATGTTCCCTGAAATTCCCTCCTGAGTGGAGAAAATGGAGTTTGTTTGCAGTAATTGCATTTTCTAGCATTTGCTTTCGCACTTTCCAATATGAGTTAAGCCAATTGGAACCCGTGATTTCGTTTTGCTTATTGGCAAAAGTACCATGTAAATTGATCTGTGATGCATTTATAGAGAATGCTTTGAAAATTTTGAAATAGAGATGGCTTTTTCTTATTAGATTTAGATAGTATTAGGGTTCATTTCTATATTTTAGCCTAATGTAATAGTAACCAAAAATGTTCCTTTTCAATTTAGTCTTAATCAAGTTCAAGGAGAACGTTTCTACTTAGCCCCACCGGCACTGTGAAGGCAGAGTTTATGTTCCCATTCTCAGCCTTGGTATTCAGTGTTCAAGATCTGAGCCATTCGAAACCACACCGAGCTGAAATCAGTCTAAAACTTGTCAGCCTTGAAACATTAAGATCTTGATCGCAAGAGAAAATGTAAAATTCTGTTGGACAAAATATAACGTATTTCTGTGTATTTGCAGTATACATGCACTATAGACCTTAAACTACAGGGGGTTGGATGCAAATCTCATAATAAGTGTAAATATGGGGTAATTCTGTTTGGAGGAACACCCTTCAGTAAAAAGATGGTTTTGCCTGAAAACCTTATATATTTTCCTAAGTGAACGCTATTTCACTTAAAGGATCTCTTTGAAAGCGTGCTCATAGCACCAAAGCAGTCGTGGTAGTCCTTTATGTATTGCTTTGCTATGGGAAAGAGAAGAGTAGCAGGAACTACCATTTCTGCAAGAAGTATTTTTAAAAATGAAAGGAAAAAATAAGGCTATTGTAATTTCCAGGGAGGGTGTTGTTTTCAGAATTTGCTAAATTTAAAGGGAAACTTCATAGCTGTCAGCTTTTTTGATTTTAAGTTAGGTGTGGTGTCGTCCCCCCACCCCCCCCACCCCCTTGAAAACTCAATCTTTTAGGTTACATAATTAAAAGCCTGAAAACAAAGCCTTTCCAGGGACTAGCAAGCAGAGAAATCTGTGCCCTTTCTGTTTCAAATTTCATAATTTTAAAGTCAATTTGGGGGACTTTTTACACCTAAAATTGGCAGTGCTGTGAGCTGCAAAATCTGGAGGCTTTTTTGGTTTTGAGGTTAGACTAAACAAAACCTTCAAATTCTGTCTGTTTCAAAACAAATAAATGTCATGTATTAATTGATAAAACTTCAGTGAAGCTTTCCATGTTTCAAGAAAAAATGTTTCAATAACAGTAGCCCAGTGAAATTCAAAACAGCTTTGAGATCAAAACCCAACACACGTCATGTCAGAATAATGCTAAGGAAGACAGGGAACACTGAAGTGAAACAAAAGATTGTCGCTTATGTTGTGCTACATTTTTTTTCTTTTAACAGAGAGGAGAAGGATATTAATCACAAACAGTTACATTAGAATAATGTTATGGTTGAGACATAAATACATAAAAGCAAGGAATTGTTGCCAATGCCAAAGCATCTTTAAATCAGACCCCTAGTTAACTAGGTTCTGCTATATACAGTTCATACTGCACTTGGCGATGTTATGGCCCAGTGCCATGCAAAATTCACTTTATTTACCTACGGGAGAGAGAACGAGTGGAACGCACTTGGTATTAGGTACCGCTGATTCTGCAGTATCAGAGTTCTCCTAAGTGCCCGTACAGGTTGAGTAGCACCTGTATCTGCGCTCGCTCGGAGAGGACCGTGTTTGCTGCAATACCTTGGCACTACGTAGCTGAGTTACAGGTGCTGAGGCAAGATTCTACTTCCTTGCTTTCATGGGTTTATGCCTCAACCTTGGCATTATTGTAACGTAGTTTTTTGTGTTTAATGTTTCTTAGACTTGGTTTTCCATTGCCAGCATGGAAGAAATCCTAATGCATGAGTTTCAGAGGAGAAGGTAGCAGTCTGAACCTGCTGTGTGGCTCGATCCGCAAGTGTGAGTATTAACGCTAGAGCTGTCAGGCCTTGTGAAAATTAATGAAGCCTGACGGTTACAGAGTGAAAGGTCAGAGGCAGAGCTTGCACTTACCTAACATTTCTGTTTTGTTGTGTCTAACAGCGTTTTCAACAAAGGGGAGCTTTAATGTACAAGCTTTAGATTTATCACAGGAATTCAAGGGTCTCAGCCTTTGCTTCTCCCTGTGCTGTGGTCTGGTGTTTTCTTTGCATAAAGGCAAAACAGTTAAACTTTCATTCATCTACTCCTCTTGCTGTGTTGCCCATGTGTGTTTTGCCCATATTTTTCTTTCTCCAAAATTTTTTTTTGGAGGGGGAAGAAAAAAAGAAGCATCTGAACCAATGATAGTTTAAAAAGCTGGTGGAATAGTTTTCATCAAGAAGATTTTGAGAGATCTTGTACTTCAGCTCTTTGTACTTATTTAGAAGCATGTTCTGGTTTTGTGCATGTTCTGTCTTTTATTTGCCTGCTTTTTTGTTTTTAGTTATTTCATTCTGTAGATTTCTACAGACACAGAGAGGTAAAATGCATGGGTGACGATTTCAGCCAGTATGTTGGTTGACATCAGTTTTAGCTATCCCATTGAGGACTTTTTGTGAAGGCTGTTTGATTAAAACAGCCAGAATATTTTCACAGTCAGTTGGTCAGTCTCATCCCAGAAAAGATACTTGTTTTTCCTACCCAGTTTTGGATCTCGGTACCTGCACTTGATGGTTGGTGTGAGAAGTCTAGCTTATCACTTGAAAGCTCGAGTCTATATAACTGTACTTACACAGTCTAACTCATTTGTTGCTGCCGAAGGAGAAATCAGAGCCTTTGAGATATTCTGTCGTTCTTTTAAAAAGCTGAGAGGGGCCTGTGTGTGTTGCGATTGTGCTGTAAATGCTGGGAAGAGAGAATAACCGTGGCCCTGAGATGGAGTGGGCTTTCCATGAGAAACCTCTCTGAAGAGTTACAGAGCTGCTGAACAGTAGCAGGTTCCGCGGGCTGCCCTCGCCTGCTGCCCATCGGTGGGCAACTGATAGCAACCTGTGCTGCTCTGGGGACTGGAAGTCCATAGGAACGACACAAAAGCTGCTCCTTCAGTGTTTGTCTCTAGATGTGTATGTGGCTGGTTATAGGTGAAAGCTCCAAGACCAGTTTTGCATTTTTGAAGCGTATATGTTATACCATAAATAGGAGATGATTCACTTGCACAGGCATCTCACTTGTACAGGTTTTCCCTCGTTTTGAAGGGACTATGATTTGTATTTCAAGGTTTCTTAGCCCATTTCTCAACATATGGCCAAAGGGTCTATGACGCTATGAAATGGGCATGAAAACACTTAATGTTTCATGGAAGTGTTGTGTGGTTTGAATAGTTAATGTATGCGTATGCATATTCAGAGCTTCACATCAAAAGCACTTGCGTAGTGTTTGTATGTAAATACAGGTTTCTATCACTATCACATTATTTCTTATTCCCCTACTTCCCTGGGGGTTTTGTAGGTAACAGTAGTCGAAAAATAATGTGATTTTCTATTTTTATAGGGACTCAGCAGTTAACATTCATTGCCAGTCAGACTCCTTTTCATGTCTGGCAGCTCTACAGAACTTGGGTTGTGTGACTAAATTGTACTCGTATGAAGCATGCCATTAAAACGGGAACAGTTGTTCAACAGATTAAGGACTCCTAGGATCAAGTACTTAAGGTGAACTTAAAAAAAAAAAACAAACCACCAAAAAAAACCCCCACCAAAAAAAAATCCAAACAAAAACTGGAACACCTACTTACATAGGTTGAAAAAAACCAACCGCCCCCGCAGCTTCCCCCCTTGTCCTGTATAATAGGTGTATTAAAAGTCAGTCTGTTGCTCAGCTAACACTTTGAAGTGATATAAGTGGTTGCAGCCACCAGAAGAAGTCCTGCCTTACCAGCGTTCACAGAGCCTCATTCCTTTTTTGCTACATCAATCTTCAGCTGGATCAGTTTCCTGATCCACTCTGCTCTGCGGCCACCAAATCCTTGTGTTGGCAAAGAGGAGTGGTGGCACAGGAGTGAGGATGAACACTTGGGGGACAAAGGTACGTGGGACTGTAGCTTGAGGGTTGCCTTGTTAAACGATAAGTCACAGAAATTTTCCGAGACTCCCAGATTAATGTATTAACTGTAAACAATCCCATTTTTACAAGTTATTCACAGTTAACTATCTTTGCTTTTATTTGAGCAAGACTGATACTGACCTTTTGTCTTCCAGAAGAGAACAACTTGTCTAATTGCAATATTTTCTTGACCAATGATTACATTGTGCCCTTGCTTCTACTGTTCAGGGCAGATGTTGAAAAACATCGTAGCCAAAATAATATAAACATATATTGAAGATACAAACGCACATCCTTTGCGTCTATATACGCATAAATAGAGAGGATTTCAAATACTCCAGTATAAGTGACTCCACAGACTTGGTGCCCTAATCATTTTTAGTAGCTGTAATTTTAGCCTTTTGATCTCACCTGTTAAACATTTAAGTATTTTTAATTTAAACTCAGTTATTACCCTGGGAATTGATAATTGGGGTTTCTGAAGTGCTTGTCCCAGCAGACAGATCAAACTCTTTTCCTAGTTTGGAAAGTGATTCTTCTGTTTTCCAGATTCACAGTATAAATTAGAATGAATAATATTACTGATGCATGACGGAAAATTTAATAGTTAGGAAATTAGACTAATAAAGACCAAATGTCGCCAACAAAAATTTAGTGAAGGAAAATGAGGAAATGCCTTTCAACCTGTGTATTGTGCTACAGCATCTCTCTCTATACAGACAGCACAGATGTAGATATGCAGAGATTAATCTGGTCAAGATGAAACTAAAATACCATAGAGCAGGAGATTTTTTGTGTGTGACTGTTTATGCTTCCATATTAAACACAAAAGGTCAGCAGATTATAGACAAAGGGCAGGACTGCCACGAGAAAACACGCCAAAATATTTTATAAATTGTATCAGAGAGAATGAATGTTGTGCACTGCCACAGGGCCTTTCAGGAAGGGAAAACCTGCATGCGATGAATAAATAGCTAATCTGATTGCAGGTAATTTATTACTGTGATTAGCGCTATGTAGTCTTTCCTCAGGGAAGAGGAAAGAAATGGATGAGACTTCCTCTGCTGTGCTCCCCTTTGCTTGGGCCTGGCTTTTGATGTGCTTGCATTTGATGAGCGGTGTTGCTCATCGCTGGCTCCCGAGCCAGCTCCGGGAAAGCACAGCAAAATGTGACTGGTTATAAAGTCGGGGAACTAGGTGGGGAGCCTGGTCAGACCTTGGTGCCCATCCTATGGTAAATATTAAAGTATGCACAAATACGGAGTGAAGCAGATCTCGCCTGGTTGCTGGATGGGGGACCTGGGTCTGCAGCCGTTCCCCCACAGCCACGCTGGTTACTCGCGGGCCCGCAGGCTGCGGGTGCGCGGTGCCGCTGAGCTAGAGCTTGCAGGTAGGTGTTGGCGAGCTCTGTCCCCGTGGGGTTTCTCCTCCAGGGCCCATTTCGCTTTATTCCTCAGCCCTGGTCTTGATCCTTGGGTTTCACTGGTGGGGCCACGTCCGGAGCTCGCCAGCGGCACCGGGAGAGGCTCCTCTCTCCCTGGCCCCCGGCTCCCCCGACCCTTCCTGGCTCTCCAGACTGACCAAGCGGAGCCTCTCCTTAGTCTTAATAAAGTCAGCGGCTGTCTTGACACCAATTGCAGTAAATACTGTTTGGTTTTCCCTGCTGATTTCAGGTGCTTCTATTAACATGTATGGTGTTACATTTATATGTTTTAATAATCACTGATGTCACCACTGGTTTGTCTTTTCGTGTCCTGTGTGTCTTCAAATTAAGCACTCTTTTTCAAGGTGTCAAGATAAAAAAATCATTGACTTCAAGCAAAATGTTCCAGACTTAATTGGACATCATATCAGCAAAATGTGCTGATTTTCAAACCTATCAAAATACATGGGAGAAAGTGTAAAGCCTGAACATATATCCAGTAAGATGAGACGCTTTCTCTGCTGAAACTGGCAAATGTTGATAACTTGGCAGAAACCTGAATTTAACTTCTCCATCCTACTTCTCCGAGAATTTGATCACATCTAGCTTGTTTTGGGGGATTGATAGTTATGACAAGTGTATCAAATTTCATGCCAGTGGTATCTTTTATGTTTCCTGAGAGAGGAGAAAATAGCAATTTTACCTTATGCCCAGGAGTCACGGAGAGCAGGAACTGTAGGTACCTGCCACATCGAGTTTTTAAATAAAAATGAATTGCAGAGCAGCATGTAGCAGAGAGGGGGAAGGGGAGGGAAGAGAGCGAGGCATAAACTGTAGAGGAGCATTTATTGCATGTCCCCCAGCTTTTAATCTAATGCAGCACCGCAGAGAGTTATGAATATGTATGATCTGCGTTTTGTTCAGATGTGAGGTGTCTATGAAGATGTCTGCTTGTTTTTTTCAGGGGATTTACAGCTTTTTGTTTTTCTATCCAGAATTAACTAATTTTGCAAAGATGGTGTTTATGTACATATCTTGTGTAATTCCTGTTTCTGTGATGTAAATATTGAAAAGCAGAGGATTTTGACTGGTTCCCCTTAAGTCTTACTTAGGGGAACTTTAATCTTGGAAATACTTACAGCTTTACTTTGAAACTTAGTTTTTAAAAAAAACCCACAAATCCAAACAGTTTTGAAAGTTGAAAGACAAGTTTTAGACTAGCAAAGCCACATCTATTTAGGAGAACTGTATTCATGAGAAATATACAGCGTCTGATTCTGTGTTCCTCGAGGCAGATGTTGGGAGTACCAGCACTGGAAGATGGACCCGTAGATTTCCACAAACATTTTGCTGCCTTTATGGAAAAGAAAAAAAAAAAGAAAACAAACAAACGAACAATTTGGTATGAGACTAGGAAATCAGGCTTATGGTGAAGACAGTAGAAGGGAGATGTGAGTCTGGTTTTAGCTTTGATGCGAACTTACGTGTGATTTTTGGCAAGTCACAGTGGGACAGATTTTGTACAAGAACCTAACTTCTGTGAAGACACCACAGTATAGGACCATATTTTTAAGGGAGCTCAGCACCCAGTATGTTTGTTTGGAAGATCTGGCACTGGTTGTTGGTACAAAGTACTTGAAAATCTGTCTCTGAACTCCAGAAATCTGGCTCCATGGGCCTGATCCATGCCTCGTTCCAAACAATGGAAATAGTTGCCCTGACTTGAGGTCATCAGGCCTGTACTTTTTGTCTCTGGCCCTCGCGGTAAATGAATTAACCACATTTCCTTTTTCCTACCTTATGTCTTTTTCACCTGAGTTTCATCGTTTCTTCTACATGTGTGCTTCTTATAGACATGAGATACTACCATAAACTGAATAATAATAATGATGATGATGATGAAGTGAAAGTCCGCTGCAAGTGAATTGGAGCTTTGGAGAACAGGCTAGGTCTGGGAGTAAATGCCACTACTTAAATGTTTTGGGTTCCATACGAATTCATCCAAATAATGGCATAATAAAAAGCAACAGCACCAGCAGCCTAATTCAGTACCCCATAGCTGGTACCCTCAGGACATACTAGTGAGGCACATCTCAGTCTCTGGTAACCCACCTACTCAGACACGCGAGGTATCTCGCTGCAGGCCACCCCAGTGGATTAGGGCTCAGGACTGCTGACTCTGACCCAGTCCCATGAATTAAGTGGTAGGACTGTGAGTCACACCTTAGGCTAATCTAAATCAGTGCGTCATCAGTTGAAAGCAAGGGAGCAGTGGTGGTTTATGCCACCTTTGGAGCTGGTTTGGTGCCTACCAGCTTGTTTTGTTTAATGCTTTTTATTATAACATTGCTTTGTGTGACGTTACTTTATATTTTAACGGAGTTTCATTCAGTGGAAGAGAAGCAGCATTAATAACTTCTGCTCAACATGGACATGCACACAGATCTTGGGTATTTCGTTCTGTCACTGCTAGCTGTCTACTTATTGTGGCGGCAATGCTGGTGTGGGAGGAAAATGTGCTAATTAAGTCCTCTTTTTTGTTATTTCAGGAAACCTACCATACGAATATAAAATAGTGATTGCTGGGAATCATGAACTGACATTTGATAAGGAATTCATGGCAGACCTTGTTAAACAAGATTACTACCGCTTTCCCTCTGTGTCCAAATTGAAACCAGAGGACTTTGACAATGTTCAGTCACTGCTGACAAATAGTATTTACTTACAAGATTCAGAGATAACAGTTAAAGGATTCCGAATATATGGTGCCCCGTGGTAAGTCTCGATTTAAACTTTCTTTGCTGTTTATTACTTGAACCATAGC
>NW_009200800.1:0-29288 GCF_000690835.1 Fulmarus glacialis | reverse complement strand
CTGAAAATGTATGAAGCTGCTTTGTTGCATTGCCCCACAGAACAGTATCGAACTTAGCTGTAAACGACTCTGAAACAATTGCCACATTTTTTTGTGGATAAATAGGCTATATTTAGCCATGTGTATGAAATAAGAGAAAAAGAATTGTAATTATTTCTGTTCTGCCTGCTGAATGCACTTAAAAAATTGTGGACTCAATATCCACTCTGTGCTTGTGGATTAACTGCAGTGGTATCTTAGTATGTATTAGGGAAGGAAGCTCCATTATATTGTATGCTGTTTAGGTATTTATGTCTGCTATGCTAATAGATTAGTACGGTAGTTTTTAACACCTACACAGCACAAGGTTCAAGGCAGCACGTGCTTTAAGTATTATTTCTGATCGGTTCTAGGCACTGTTTCCTTTTGCTTGTAAAGTTGTGATAATGAAATTTCAAGCCAGTTTTGATGTGATTCCACCCCTGTGCTGAGCATATGCAGGAAAAATTGCTTGTCTAGTTTTCTATTAAGGAGACTTTTCCTTGGTTTTTCTACATGTTGTTTAATTGTGATGCCTGATACCCCTCTGTGGAGTCTTGGGTAGCGCTTGTTTTAAATCCTCATGCTAACAACAGCCACAGTTCTTTGAGGCTGTACCAGGAACCTGAACTTCAGTGATGGTGATAATCATTATGCTATTTGGCATTCTCAATTGTCAGCTGAAGTACTTAGATGCTAATTTATGCACACCTATAAGAAGGGTTTATTATAAGCTTATAACTTATATTTTTGATGTCAGGCTTGCTTTAAAGGTGAAAGTAGGAGAGGAAGGGGGGGAATGGCAGGGACTGAACCAAAGAATGGGGCAAACCTATACAGACATTAGAAATTTTCCCCTTCGTCTTATCTCTATTGACTGTTCGCTTGGCCCATAGGCCTTGGTGATTCATACAACACCACACACACTGATGCTTCTGACAATGCTTTTTTTTTTATATGTACATTAGTGCTGGCTAGATAATGGTGATTTAGCTCTGTATCTCACATTCTTGACTTAAGGTATTAATTTTTTTTTAATTTAAAAGTCATAGCCTTTAGCTAGTAGTTAAAATCAGCCTGACATTGCTTAGCTAAAAAAACAAAAAAAACCCCAAAAACCCCTCTAAATCCTGCAGTATCAGCTAATTGGGAAAGATGATCTTAATTCAGGTTAGGAATCATCTCTTAAAGACATTTCAAAGTGATTTTTTTAGTATAGCAGGATATAACACAGAGAAGAAGACAGGGCAGTGTGGGTAGTGTGCGGTGAATTTGAGACTTTACCTGAACTCTGCTTGCTACAGAGCTGCTGGAGGGATCTGGAGGAGAACGTAGAATCCAAGTCTGGGGAAAAGTATGTTTGGGGAAGAGAGAGCTTGGTGTTCTGAAATGGAGAACCATGTGCTATGCCTTTACATTTACATTTATATGTACTGGCAAAATGTACTGATCTTTTTTTTTTCCTTCTTTTGCTTCCCAAATCCGTAATGGCAATCTGCTACCCTTTTGTTTCTGGCTGCATTTAGAAGTTGTTTCATTTTGCAGGTATACACATGGATTTAGAATGTTTGTTCTGAAACATTAAGGGACGCCACATCAAAGAACTGAGTTGTTTTAACCATAACAAATGAATGGCATATATATTCTGACCTAGTCATGGAAGACAAATGTTAATTATTCTTCCCTATAATCCACTGATAACTGGATTTTTCCCATTAGTGATCAATGGGAAATAAAGCTAGATTGCTAGAAAGGCACACTGAGCTCCAACTATGTGCAGACTTCTCCTCTCTCTTGAAAGATGTTTCATTTGTGTTCAGCTGTGAAAAACTGTTGTCAAAGCAAGTTTTGAGCAACTGTTGTTGGGGAGTTGAGGCTATCATTTTGAATACAGCTTTTTAGATCAGCTACCCCGTGTGTGGAAGAGAGAGTCTTCTTTTTCTCTCTCTCTCTCTCTCTTTTTTTTTTTTTTTTTAAATGATGATAGTTCCTGGAAAATGTGAAAATTCAGCTAGTTTCCTCCATTTTAGTTGGTCTTTGAGAGGAAGGAAAAGTCGCATCAGAAAAATCTGTTGCAAATCTGTTCTGTGCCTGGAAACTGAGACAGAATAATCAGACAAGCCTGTTAGCACTTCTTAATTTTTTTTCTCCTTCCCCTCCAATCACATCTCACTCTACTACTATAAATCTTCAGATTACCCCAAAGGAAGAGAATTTGTGGGGGTTTTGTATGTATTTATGGCCTCCTTACCCCAATTAGTTCTGTCACAGAAGTGGAACACTGGTCATTAACCCAGAAGATGCTCCAACCCTAAAATGAGATAAGTTGGCATGTTCAATTTATGTGCATTTTTGTAAGTATTTCCAGAGGGAAAAAATTCTCATTTGCTGATAAAGCTACTGGTTTTAATTTAAAAAGAGGGATCAAACCAAGAATAACAGCTGTGATTCCGGAGGTTTCAGCCTGTCAGGAGTTTCTAAGAAGTAATTGCCAGAAGACTGGGAAAACTGGCTATAAGTCATCTATCTATTTAGAAAATGTAAATTGCCAACTCAGTTTAACTACAGAAAAGAAATATCAGTCCATATTCATTACGTGTTATTACTCATGGTACATCTGAAAGCTTTCTAAAGACCTAAGAGAATTCAAGTAGTGCCTCCTAACTTACAATTTAGTAGAATTTGTATGTAGAAAATAACTTATAATACACGGGAGCATTCATGTGTATTTGCAATTGGAATGTGCGGTGGTGCATATCAACAGCCTCTAAGGAGCAGAAAATTTGAATTTAGCCTGATGGTTCTGAGAGTATTAAATGGCATTAGCTGGAGGGGAGTTGAAAACAGAGTATCAGCCCCTAAAAGAGAAAAGAGCAAGGGTGGACATGAATCACGCTCAGAGCTCTGCTTGTTTTCAGAGGTGGGGAATGTAACTGACATTTTCACACCTGAAATAGGAGGTTCTTTGATGTATCTTGAAGGAGCAAAATGGCTGAAGATTTTCCATTTGGTCTATAGATAACAATCCACAAAAACATTTCCCTCCTTTCTCTTCCTTCTGACTTTGCCCTATGAACCTGGCTTGTTTGGTGGAAAAATAATTGATAGTTTATACTTTACGCAGTCAAAACTCTTAAAGATTCTAATGGAAACATTTTCTCCTTTGGAAATTTGAGGTTGAGGCTACTTATTGAACAATACAAAAAATACAAACAGTAATGGATATATGAATTTTTGAATCATAGAAGTCCCTTTGTGAAGTGTATATAAGCATAACTCATACTGATGTATCTGTAAAAGCCGTAAGGACAGTCTGTTTTTACTGCAGCTTCGGGTGCTGAATATGTATAAGTGAATATATATAAGTTTTATTTAAATTCAAATATTGTTATTTTAAAATACGTGTGTTTTTTAAATTATGTTTGAAATTGTTCATCCATGCTAAGGTCTGAATTTACTATAATGTTGTAGATGTTTGAATACAAGTATTCTGGCAATGTCTGTTTTCTAATGAAGCTTTAAAAGCGTTCAAACCACCAGAGAACTGCAGTTAACTGGAGCCAGAATTTGTTTAAACCACGTTTTGACAGAAACAATTGTTCAGGGAGAATATATTTCTCTGTTTTATTTAGTTCTGCTGTTCAGCTTTACAGGTAGCTTTTCTGGTTTGTTCGAAAGACAAAAACAGTTGAAATGAAAAAGTGTTCTGATAAACTTTATTTTGTGTGCGTAGAAATTTATGGTAGTTAATTTCATGAATAACGAGGCAATAGGCTTATTTATGGATTTTAAATTCTGTTCTCCATAAAAATTCCACAAAAAACGTCCCAAGTCATAAGTATAAAATAATCTAATAAAGCAATCATTTACATTATTCTTAGCTATTAAAATACATGGGCAAATTCCACCCATATCTAGCAGAAAAGTAAAACTGAAGACCCAAGACTTTCAGCATATGTATTTGTTTAGATAGATGACTCTTCTTGAGGGAAGAAAACATTTAATATAAAAGCTAATTCGATATAAATCAATGCACTTTAATGGTTAACGGAATGAACTTTAGGGAAATAACTGAAAAGCACAAACGTAAAAGATTAAAATTGATTATTTAAATAATGACTGAAATCTGCGATTTGCATCATTGTGATGAAAATCAATTCATCCTGAATGAAGCCGGGAATAAAGCTCTTCCCTTCTGACAGGAACAGCAGTATTGTTCAGCAATATCCTGCACATTTGTCAAGTTGTAGCTTGTTCAGGTCTCAAGAACAGAAGCACAAAGCTGGCCTCCCAGTTGCTTTTAATGAATACTAGTGGGTTTTTCTTATGTCCAAGAATCTGATCTGTAGGGTGATCCAGAGGTCAAGAACAAACGGCTCACTGTCGCTCACCTCTGCGAAGCCAAGGCTTTCATTTGCTTTTTTTAGTAACTCTAGAGGAAGTGCCTTAACTCTTTTTCAGAAGCAAAATTTTAATTGGCATAGATAATGCAGCCTTTAGAAAGTATAGACAGGTTCAGTCATCTCTTTTAAAAATAATGTTTTGTGCAGTTTTTTTCTTCTCTTTTTAGCCCAGTGAAAAATTTGGGGGTTTCATCAAATGGTTCTGCATAGGTTTGAACTTATTTCTGTAACTCTGTTTCTTTCGCTGCTTCATTTGCAATTGTATTTTAATACAAATAGCTCTTAAGCTAGTACATCTCCCTTCTTCTGATCAGTGTTTTCAGACTTCGTGTTTATCCTGTCAGAGAAGCATCAGATGTTGTTTTTTTCTTTTCAATTATAAGTTTTGTAATGCATCATGGATTTTGCTGACAGTCTTCAAGTTCTTGAAATAGCAAGCAAATTAACAGCAGATATTGAGCGTGAGGACTGGAAAACCAATCGGCAACTCACATGATAGGATTCAGATATACTGATGGGTTGGAATGGATCTCATTTCTTTTATTTCCATAGTCTTAGTTAGCAATTAGCTTGCGCCTTCAAAAGGGAGGAATAGAAATTGGACTACTCAGCAATAAAGTTCTTCATTGCTCTTCAGCAGTGAGGAAACCGGGGGGAGATTGGACAAGACTGTTGGTGTTGTACCAGTTTTTCAGGAATTCCGGCGTTTATACAGTAGAAGTCAGCAACTGAGAAGAGTATTGGCAAAGACTGAAGTCTTCTCTGTGTGTGTGTTAAACAAACACACCACCACTATAGCATGGTTGTATTTAAAGGTGCAGGCTTCTGTTTCATTTTTCTTGGCATTTGTCCTTCAAGTCTTTCATTTTAGGACTGAAGAATGTATTCTCCCGGTCTAGAATTGCAGTGGTTTGTTTACATTTTTTGCCTTGTTGGGAATGTCGCTGATTTTTCTTCAGTCCCTTTGATATCAGATTCACTTCTAAGTAAAAAATTGTCCTGTTTCCTTTCAAAAGCTTGCTTTCTTGTTTTCTTTCTTTCTTTTTTTTTGTTAAATAAATAGTGGAATCTTTGTAATTTTAAATAGATTATCTCATAAATAATTTTTAATACTATGATGCTAACCTGTCCTAGCTAATTTTTTGGAAAGCTCTGCATCCCAGCACTGGGGCAAATCATGGAGTCTTAACCTTTCCTTCAGGCTTGATTTCAGCAGTTTAAGAACTTTAGAGTATTCATTACCAGCGTAACACACAAACTGTGTCTGTTTGCGGGTGGAAGTCTAGCCAGTTAAAACAGACATAAAATGGTAGCTCTCCTAACTCTTTTGAATCTTTCCTAGTGTGGAAACAGGGATTTGAACTCTTTCAGAGCAGTACCAAACACACGACTGTGGGAATCTGCTGTGTGTCTCTGATTCCTGCTCCATTTTCCTGGAGTTCAGTAAGTGCTGCGCAAAAAAACAGAGCCAGAATGAGCACGAGCTGTGCTGTTGAGGGGCTAATTATTTATGGTGGTCTCCTGTTTGTAGGTTGAAGTGTGGTTTGCTCAACAGCGAGGTCATTTTGATACACAAGTTGCGCACATAAAACCCACAAGTTTTACTTGTGTTTGTAGTTTTGCTTTGTTTTGTTTTGTTTTGTTTTCAACTGCCAACTGTTGTCCAGGAACAAGTTGGCTTTCCTTTTGCTGAACACTGCAGTAACACAGTGGTCAGTGTGGCATTTATGTGCACTGAGCAGGCTGAAAGCATTTGCACCCAGCGAGGAGGTAGGAGTGAGGGAATAAGAGAATACTACAAAAATCCTGAATTTTTCAATTCGGTTGCTACAGACTTCATCTTGGGAGGAAGGCTGAACCCCCATAAAGCATGGGAGCTGGGGAAAGAGGAGGGACAGAGAGAGTTAACCCAAATGTGGAGATAACGCTGTTCCTTGCAGGATTGGACTCAGCAGTGTGTGTTGATGCTTGCTTGAATAAATTCTTCTGTGTGGCTTCTGCACTTCACGACTCCTACTTTTCCGTTTTCTTCTACATGTATGTGTGCCGTACATCTTTGTGGTGGTCTAGTACAGAAGGGAAGAAAGACAAAACTGAAAATAACTGAAAAATTACTTCACTTGAGAACAACCACCTTCACAGCAGGAGAGTGGAGAAGTAAGAGAGGGGCGTGAGCTTTGGCAAGCTGACGTCAGAACGGGTTTTGCATCGGATGGTGCTTTTCAAGCCCCGTTAGTTTCTTGCCTTCGTTGCCCCTCTGTGGTGTACCCAGGAAGAAGTAGGGAGCAGCTGAATGTTCTGAGTGACGGGCAAGGAGGCTGTTGGAGGACAAGTGGGCGAGTGCAAGCCGGGGCCTGGCTGCTGGAGCGCAGAGCAGGAGGAGGTTCGGAGCCAGAGAAACCAGGAGTCCAGCGAGGAACTCGGTGGAGACCAAGACTTTGCTGTAGGGGTAGGCGGACGAGGTGAGGGCTGTATCACTGGAAGGGCGAGGCCCATCCTCGCCCACCCGTCTGGTGGGGAGTTATCAGCGGTGCTGCCGGTTTAAAAGCACTGGGTCAACGCATCGTTTCTAAGTCAGGAGTGAGAAGGGACTATGTGGGCTGATACCTTCACAGTGCGAGTGTCGACCCACACTGGAAAAATGTAGCCAAAATCCCCCACTTCAACAAGGTGCCTAAATGTGCCAAGTTTGGGACATGGGTAGTTTCACTGACTCAGTGAGATTAGTAATAAGCTTTAATTAAATACATAATTATCAGTTAAATACAGATATATGTATTAAGAGCTTTGTTGAATTAAATTGTAATTGGAAGAATAAGGATATTTTCAAATGAAATGAAGAAATAAGATTGGGGGGGGGTGACAGGGGAGAAGGTAGGTCTTGTCCCGAGTGCTGTCAGGAATGTGGAACCCGTGTAGTCTACAGGTGGTTTGCTTCATAGTTCGTCTGTTCAGGACAACAGGAAAAACTTTGGAAGAATTTACATTGCTTCAGGTGGAGCTGATGATAAAGCTCACATGATGTGATGGTGATAAAATGCAATAGAAATGGAAGAGAAATTAAGGTTGAAAAACTGTATTTGGATTTAATACAAGAAGTGACTCGATTTTATTAGCTCCCAGTAAAGGATAAGATTTCTCATGACTGTCTTCAAGATGACTTGGGTTGTATTTATCTAATAGTTATTGATCAGAATGCTAACTTTACCCTGACATGTGTATAAAATGCTTAAAGTAATTCACAGAGGTTATGAAATAAAGCCATAATTGCACAAGTACTTCAAATAAGAGAACACTGATCGTGAATCTGAGCATAGACATAAAGGTCAAGAGTGACAGCTACATTCATCAGATTTTCATGAGAATCCGTTCAGTGGAATAGATCTGGCACCTTACTTCAGAAGTGGTCAACACTCATGGATTCAGTTGAAAATCAATGAGACCACTGGGTATTTATAACGGCCTCTAAAATGTTTAGGTGCTAGTCTGTATTATGGTTTGTGTGCATCTAAAGTATGAGAGTTGCTGACATTTCTGACTCTACTAGTTAAATATCAAAATCTTAATATGGCTGAGAGCTATGTTTGTATACGTGCACACAGAGAGAAGGCTTAAGCAGGAAGATGTCAGCAGCTTATCGCTGTGCCTTCATGGATGTGGCTGAGTTGCATACACCCTTGAGTAAGTCCAGAAGGCCTCGCAAGCTGCGATGCCTTGCTAGCTCCTCAGATAATTTTGCACAGACAAGTACAGCGTTTTACAGTCTGCGTGCACAGTGTACCTGGGAGGAAGTAATGGGAGTTACCACCGAGCAACTCCATTCTGTGTTTCTCCTCTTTCGCGTTTTAGATAAACACTAAACACAGTATCCTTTAATATATGTGCTTCACTGTTTGCGTTACATACTGACATGCATGTCATGCTTGGAAACCCTGTGCCTATGGCTACTTTGACAAAGGAAATAATGCTTCCTAGAAAATGAGCTCATGATGATTTGAAATCATCTGACACGTGTGTCATTGTATTTATTTTGCGAGTAATGTTGTGAGCAATTGAGTATTGTATCCGCAGATCTGCCAACTTTTCTATCCTCTGCTTCTGGAGAGCTCTTGCCTTCTGTTTTGATGCTTCAGCAGATTTGCTGGATGGGTAGGACTGACAAGAAAGTTGTGTGGTCTGGCTCTTCAAGAAGCCCGTTTATTTCCGTACACATGTGAATCAGTGTATCTTGCCGAAATACCAAAGCTGGTACTTGCAGCTGCTAACTGTATTGCCTTCTTCAGTAAGGTTTACAAGTTTGTACCCTGAGAATATACTTACCGATTGTGTATCACCTCAAACTTTATATAAAGAAAGCTTTATGGAAGAAGGAAGGATGAATCTTTCAATCTTCTTTTCCTGGCACAGATTTTAATGCATCTTGTTTCCAAAACTGGGAATGTAATAAAAAGAAACCGCAAGAAAGGTGTTCTCTTTAACACCTCTCTTAGTGTTCCATCTGGACTGCTTGGGATACTTCCATGTCCTGCACCGGAGGAAAATGGAGGAGAAAGGCAAACTGAGCGCTAATTCAAAAACTGTAGTCGTAAATTGTTCCTGTTTTTAATATGGGATGCGCCAATACACTGTAATCCCCAGGTTTATGGGTATCTGAATTTGTTTTTTCAGTTCTTAGTAAGTTTGTCTCCCTCTTCTGTTTGCAAATATAACACAGTTTTTATGTTTGATGAGAAACCTAGAGAATACCATTTTAAGGAAGAAGGTCTTCCATTGCCTCACCTGAAGATCCTTTTTTATAAACTCCTAGATTTGTAAGGTTCAAGAATGACATTGCTTATGTTCTTGTGTGTATAGCATTGGAAGAGATGGAGCTTTTGGGAAAGCTTAGAAAACGTGGAAATAAGTCAAGCATACATCACTCTACTACTAGAGTTTGGTATATTGTTTAATCTCTCTGTAGATAAAGAGATACTCTGGAACAAAAAGAATGAAATCTGTCCTTCCTGAAGTTAGGAGGTCTTTTTTAGTTCATTCAGGATTTTGGAAAGCAGATACCACGTGCTTAATGAAGCACTGGCTGCAAGTGGTACCTGCAATTGTTCTTGAACTCTGAGGCAGGCATGGGTGCAGCACTTTGTATTGCCATTATCTTCACTATATTTTGTTATAGCTAATCAAATTGAATACTTTCAAAAGCAGAGAAGTAGTTTTCCTCAGAGGCATGAAGAAGTTCCATCATTTCCAGTATGGTATTTGTGTGGACACTCCACATCATACATGCATAACTTCTAATTGTTGTTGAACATTAGGAAAACTCCAGGTAATGAAAAAATGTATATTATCTTGCATTTCGTTTCAAAGGGATTTATTTGTCGGACTTTTCTTTGGCTGAGTACCTTTTCCTCATGAGGTGGAATCCTGCCCAGGGTCAGGAAAATCTGCTGCCTGGGATGGCATGGCAGGAGCCACACACCTCCTCGCAGGGTCAGATGGGGTATGTGGGATCTCTGCTGGGTCTTAGCATCTGCTGCCATGTTGCAGTGGCAGCAGTGTTTTGAGTAACAGTCGTTCATTATATTCCAATATTGTATTTGCTGATCTGTGTATGTATAACTGAAAAGTATAGTTCCTGCAAATGTTATAATCATCTAATATTAACAGAAATTTAAGTGATACTTAAAGTGTGAGATGAAAGTATGCTTTGTTTCAGAGAAAAAATTTGTTGTTGTTTCATAAATTTTGGAGTTAAAATACAGATAAAATATTCAGAGATGTAGACGCTGATCATCCATCTGGAAGTGAGCTGCTTTAGCACAGAACAGCAAGATCTCGCCGTAAGGATGTGCCTTTAGCTGATAATTACTAGCAGTCAAACTATCTAGAGTGTACACCTTTTCTTATTTATATTCCAGTCCTGTAACCTTCCCTATTCTCTTGTGCCTTTGTTCTATTAATCTACAAAACAGGGCTCGACTTGTGATTAGTCCTTAGAGGTTGTTTCTATTAATCAGGCTGCAAAACAGGTCTACTTGGATGTTCTGTTGCAAGTGCTTAATGTGCTTTCCTCATCAGTCCACAGCACAGAGCTGCTGGGGTTGGCTTAAATGGCAATGAAATCAGTGATGTGTCCGCTGCACTTTCTTTGTGTTTACGTCTTGATTGTGTTGCTGTAGGAAGGGGAAAATAGAAAGAGGAAAATAATTGCAGTCCTATAGAAAATTGCTTAAGTTAGTGACATTTGTGGCTATACGTTGATAGAGAGCTAACCGGCAGCTGCAGGATGGATCCTGTCACAGCAGAACTGCTTGTTGGGTGCGTTTTGAATGAGAAGAACCTGCCCCATCTTTAAATGCGGGGATTAAAATTCAAGCTTTGATCACAGATAGGGGGCTAAGTTTTAAACTCTTTTTTATAGAGTTTTAAAGATAAATCTATCCCCATAACATTCAGAGGGTCATTAAGATAGTGTGTATTTTTCTGCAGTAGGTAGAAAGCCAGACAGATTTCTGCTGATGTATATATAACAAAAAAAAATCTAAGAATATAAACAAAAAACCAAACTGAACTGTTCTGTAACACTTCCATTATTAGAACTTACCGTAAAATTTGAACAATAAACAGCATATGTAGTGAGAAACTAATTTAGTTTTATTATAGAAGATATTATTAACTATAAAAGCATAATGATTTATGCTTCTAATTAAATACAGTATTTCCTCCCTGTAGGAGGAAAGTATCTATTTTTAAAATGTATCGGAAGAAACAAACCAGACCCCTAGTTATTTTTTTCTGTACTGTTCCTTTGTTTTGGTTTTTTTTTTTAAAGTTTTTGTTATGTTGATAACATATTTCTTTGCCAGCTCAATAAAGTCTGTCACTGAACTGAAGGACTTAGGCTGCTGTCTGGAAAAAACCCTGGCCCTGAGGCAGCAGGGTTTGTCTGTGCTTGCCTCTCGTGGCGCTTGTGCCCCTTTTTTCTGCACATGCCTCAGTTTCTCTAGTGCACATGCTTAAATTACCAGCCTTCGCAAAGCTGGCCCAGTCTTGACTGCTGGTGAAGCCCACACCTGAATTCTTGCTGGCTACGCTGAGAACTGGTCCCTCACCGCTTCGTGCTGTCACTTAACCACTAATTTGAAAGGCTTTGTGCTGCCTCACCCCCAGCTACAAACCGCTTCGTTAGGCTGTGGTTTGTCCAGTTTGACCTTTGGTGGCCTAAAGAGCAGAGTTAAATGCCAGCGTGACACCTCCCTGCCTCGGCTGACGCAGCGCAGATGTCGTGCCTTCGGTTGTGCCTTGTCGCTGCCGGGATCCTGACACGGATGGCCGAGTGACGCACACCCAAGTGACCTGTTTCACAGCAGTTAAGGAGAAGGGGTTCCCAAATGTATCGTGCCTTGCAAATTCATCGCACCCGCTCTTTATTGTGTGGGTCGAGGAGGAGCTGGGGTCTGGGTTACCACCACCTCCTCCCTGCGGCACACCTGAGGTGTTACAGAGGGCTAGCCGTTTGAAGGCCCCGCCGTACATGGAGTAAAGCAATTTTTCAGAGGTTTGCAGACTGGTAGTATCAGTCACTTAAACAAATTAGTAATAGTTTGTACTGTCCAAGGTGATTTTCTTTCCAATTCTAGCCATCTTTGGATAATGCTGTTTCAAAGCCACCACTGTGAAATTTTACACATATTTTTCTTATTAGGAATTCAGAAGAAATAGGCCCCTTAACATGGTTTTCTCTAGTCCTCTTTTGGTCATTTCATTTTCACCAGCTATTTCTATTGGGTTTTTTTCTTCGTTCTTCTTTTTTTCTCCGTCCTTATCATTTCCCCAGTTATCAGAGAAATCACTCTTCCTGCATTGATTCATTTCGACCAGTCTGGAAGGCACAGAGAATCAAATTAAAGAATATTTTACTTTTGCATGTGATTAATGCTAATGCTTACAAAGAAGAAAATACTTTACTGTGATTTAATTTTCATTCTCCAGTTGATTCTCAGTGATTTAATTTTGCAGAGGGTTGTCTCTCTGCTTATTGTCTCCTACGGAATCATTGAAGTTAGAGATGGCAAAGACCTATTAAGTCATTCTGCCATCGCAGGATCATCTCCTATGCGATGTTTTTGAACGTTTTGCCCAGTTTTAATGAATGAAGAAAAGGAGTTCTGGTTAATTCCTTTTGAGATTGTTCCTTAGGGTAATAGGTGATACTAGTGGGAACTAATATTCTGCTTCTATACTTCCTATGTTAATTTCGTTTTTAAAAAAATGCCATGCTTGATGAGATGAGCCTAAAGGTTTCTTGTACCTTTCGTGATGTTTATATTCTTGTGTCTTTCAGACCCTGTGTCAATTACTTTACATATTCAATCTCTGTAATCCTTTCAGGTTTTTCTCTTTTGCTCTTTCTTATTTCTGGTGAGGTTTTTTTATATACCTAAGTGTTGGTTTTTGATTGGTTGGTTTTTTAAAAAAAACCTTCAGAAGAGGCTCAGAACCAAGCCCCGGTATTCTGCATGGATGTCACTAATGAACCGTATGGTTGAGTAGAGATACTTGGCTAGTTGATGTGGTATGGTGACCGTATGTTTCATTGCTTCTGCGGAAAGTCCAGACTTGCATCACAGTGTCTTTTTGATGTCTTGTGATACATCCATGCGTGTAGCCCAGATCATTTTATTCTTTTTCCCGTTCACGTTGCAAGCTCATACATAATTTGCTGTCAGCTGCTGCCCTTAGGTCTTTTGTTTTAGCTTAATGGCTTTCGGGTTTCTTCCTTTCACTGATTATTTATGTTTTTTAATTCTTCTCAGATGTATCAGCCTGCATTTTTTCAGAAGGAATCCCGTTTTCTTACTTCTCTCAGTGTTTCTAACCTCCTTTTACATAATTTCTTTGCCCACTGTCATGTTTGTAACACCTCTCACTATATTGAAATCTGTGAATTTAATTAATGTACTGTTTACCCGTTCTTCCAGATCATTAATAAAGATGTTAAATAAAACTGATCCTAATACCAATCCCTGTGGCAATCCACTAGCAGCTCCCTTCTGCTGCTGCAATCTATTTGTTTATAGCCCTTTAGCCTCTATTCATCTGTGTGGTAGTCCTCACAGGCAAGCCAATTTTAGGTTTTTGAAAAGGGATTGTATCACATTTTGCCAAAGTCTGGGATGATACAGTCTACTATATTATTTTCATCTACTGACTTGACTGAATTTAATATATTTACAAAAATTAAATGGGATTAAATAGAGCTATGATTTTGGAGCAGTATGAAATCTTAGCAGCTGAATAGCTATAATTCTCTTTTCTTAGAGCAATTACACCTCCCCCCCTCCTACCCTCTCTCCCCCACCAGTTACACCATAATTTTATTCTGTGCTGAATTTAGACTTACTAGGAGATAATCCTCAGTATCACTCCTTAATTCATGGTGTACAGATCAGCACCACATTTCTCACTGCTTCTCCGGGATCTGATTTTAAAAACAAAAGTACTCCAGATAAAATTCTTCTGTTAATATTTCAGGCTTTGAATTGTCTATTGCTTGTTTGTCAACAGTCACCATGGGCAGAGCTTTGTTATTTTGTAATCTTTTATATATATATGTGTGTGTGTGTGTGTATGTCTAGTTGAAATTTCATTCACCTGTTTGCAAAAGCAACAGTAAACTCTTGCCCTAATTTTAAGTGCACACTTTCATCCTTGTGAAATTTTTAAGATTTATGTGTGTGCTTAAGTTCAACATGGGTTTAAGTGCTTTCTTGCTGTGCAGCTTAGGGGTATCATTTGGTTAGTAGCCCACTGAATTTATATTTCATTCAAATTCAAAGATACTTTAAAATGCAATAGGAAAAATCTTTTTCTTCATGACTTTTTCCATTTACATTGTGTGCATCTATATGAACTTGAATAACAAGTTGTGTCATCAGCAGTTGAATGAAAACAATCTTGGGAAAATTCTGTTTCTTTTATGTATGTTTGGCTTGATTTTACAAGCACAGTGCAAAAATCGATATTTTTACATTATAAAGTGTAGCGTGGAGAGTTTATTTGTCACAGCTTGGTTGGAATGGCATGCTGTTCCAATCACAACTGAATCGTCATAACCAGGAGAAGAAAAGGTATTAGAATGTGGGTCACAGCCCTGATTTATGACTGTGCTAATCCAGAGCTATAGTAGCATAAACCCAGAGCACTTCTTGTTACTTTTTGCTTGGTTAGGGCTGGGGGGTACTGCAGTCTGAATGAAGAAATCACTCGTGGCGTGCACGGTGCTCATACATCGCTGACCGGTCTGAGCAGGGACTTCTTGCTTCTTCTTGCTGAAGAGGGCAGCTTCTCCAGTGGCACTTAGCAGTGAGATGCTGCATTAAATGACTTGCAACAGAGCGATTTTGATGTCACCTTGCAAGCATTTAAATCCCACTGAAATTGGGGAAGGGAAGGGAGGCTGGGAGATGAACGTAATCTCAGGTGCACAATCAGTAATACTGGGTCTGAGCTCTGCCATGTTGCCCGTTAATACAGACTTCCTCCAGGTCAGCCGGGTTTCTGATTCGTTCCCCAGAGCACAAAATAGGGAGTGTGTGCGGCCTGCAGGAGGGACACAGGTACTCCTGCAGTTGTGCTCCAAATTTTGAACTGGCCAAGTTTATACTGGCAAATGCTTTGCATCTTGTTGCTGCAGTGCTTTGGTTTGGGGTTTTGATCAAGTTTTGATCTAGTGCTGGGTACGCTAAAGTGGGATTTACTGTCGTCTTGAACAGTGACTTCAGAAGAGAATTAGTACCTCAGTAAGATCTGCTAATAATGAATACTGAGAGATGGAGTGACAGGTTTGGTGTGTATCTTTGTACTTCTGTATACGCAAGGATGTCCCATTTGAATTAAAGTGCTTTCTGTATAAAGCAGGTAATGGAAAGTGGCCGTGATATATTTTTAAACAGTGTTATTTAGCTGGCATATGTTCTTAGTGTGTTGAACCCTTGAGGAGAAATCCATTAAGAAGTTACTGTACCCTCCCATCAGAAAGCCACGTGATTTGCGCTTACGCGTGTGCGTGAAAGGCAATTTCATATAGGTGACCGCTGTGAAATAATTTTAATTCAGACATATTTCAGGAAGATAAGTGGGTAAGGAGATACAATAAATACGTTGGTTTCTTCAGGAGGCGAACTGTTGGGTTATGGGTTCTTGGTGTAGAGGAGAGAGAGTGCTCTGGAAAGGTGTCCATAGTTTGTGAGAGCTGGTTGCATTCGCATGTCAGAAATGCCTTTGAAATTAATAGTTAGCACAGTTACTACACAACTAGAAGAACACGCATCTTCGAGGAGATATGGTCCTTCTACTGCTTCTCGAATTATACTGTGCTGCTATGTATCACAGTTTAATGATACAACTATTTTTAATTATTGTATTTGATCTGTATTAATTGCTGCAGACTGTAGTAATCTGTGGAACTGAATTTTTAAAGTTTGATTGCAGACCTGCAGACTGCTAGGCAGCTGCTGTGTATGCTGACTGCGCTTCCAGTTAAAGAGCCGCGTGGATGCCCGAAGGATGGAGCATATGGGTGAGGGAACAGGGAAGGGGAGTCCCAGCTCTGACACTGTCTCACTGTACGAGGAGCAGCAAGTAACTGGTCTCTTTGCCTTAATTTCTTAGTCTACAAAATGAGGCTCATGATATTTATACGCTTCCCCGCTGCTTGCCATTTGGACAGTAGTTTCAGCACGTGAAGCACTGTGAAAGGGCCAAGTATTACTGTTAACGTATTTTTAGCAAGATGATCCAGCAAGGTGCTGAGCAGGTTCAGACTTACCTTCAGAAATTATTTCAAAGGAGCCGGCGGGACTGTTTGCCAGCTTGAAGTTTGTGTGCTTGCTGAAGTACTTGGCTGGATCATGGCACTGGAAAGCTAAGTAGGTGTCTGTTTTTTGCAGGGTAAGAAGGGGCGTATTTGAGATACTGTTGAAGTGGAATAGATAGCTGTGTTACTTGAAGTGGGAGCTGATAACGTGCGATTTCAGGACACTTGAAGCCCTCTTCTCCAAAAAGAGGAAGGTTAATAAAAACTGTGTACTGAGTTTACTTCCTGAAATTTCTGTTTGGGATGCTAAATGCATCACTCATTTACAGTTAGTTTATTAAGAAAGCTTAAAAGAATGCAGACAGGCTTCAGTCTGTAATGCAGCACAATGGAATCGGGGAAAACCATCTGAAATTGTTCACTGGAAATACTGTGCTCTGTTGCTGCTATCTGAACCCAGCAGTGGGCTGGCAAATGTGCCGTTACTACAGAAACCTTCCTCAGACTAAGCCTGTACCCGAAGGCCTGTTGAGAACAACTTCTCCCGAGGAAGTGATGAGTTGTGGAAAAACCTGGGCAATCCCAGCCCTCCTCTCCCCACCCCAGACTCTGAGTCCAGCCCATTTGTTTTCCCCGGAGCTGTTAGGATGTTGCTTATTTTTCCAAGAGACCCACTTTGGCACTGAGTATCTGTGGGGAAGATATTTAGACTTCAAAGGAATTTAGACCTTCATCTGAACTTGAGGGTGGACCACACAGATACATCTTCCCACCTGCGGGAAGAAATGCACCTTTGTCCCTCACAAAGTAATACTAATATTCATTCCTACCTACTAATAACCACCTCCTGCTCTGTATTTAAAATCCGGCCAGAAGTAGAAGATCCAGTCTTCAATCAAAGGCATTTCCCAGGTATTTGAGAAGAGAGTCCTGCAGTCCAGGCGGTGAAAACCGACACTTGTCCTTACCTTCTATCAAAAGCGGTGTTGAAATGCAGGGCCTGTTATTGTATATTTATTCAGGCATCAGTCACAATCAAGCCTCCTGCTAGTTCATCTGTAAGGGCATTGTAATCCTATTTTTATCAGTTCCTTCCTGTACATCAGACAGTTAAAATAGCATGAGTAGGGGTCAGAAATATCTTAATGGGTTCGGTTCCCAGAGATATCAGTGACCAGAGGAAGAGTTTTGCCGAAATTTCTTCCTGAGCTGATAAGGTAGATAAACAGGGGCAAGGTGCAGAGCGAGGGCATGCTGCGGGAAGTAAAGCGTTGGATGGCACTGTAAAGGAGCTGCCGAAAGATTAGGTAGACAGTATTACGTATGGAAGGACCTCAGGAGCAGATGGAAAATAAACATTACTGTTCGCCAGGTTACCCATTTGTAAAAGAAAGTGTTTCATTTTTTTCAGAGTGGGCCAGTTTAAGTGATTTTTATAATTAGCTTTACTTTTGTTTTTGCTTTTGTACTTCTTAAAAATCTGAGAGTGATTATTTATTTGAAGAAAACTGATTGTCACTGATGGGCAATGTCGCATTCTTTTTAACATTGGATGGTATGCTGCTTACTCTTATTTAAATAACAGCATAGCTTAATATACATTGGAGTAATTACATTTTTATTTTACATTTTTACACTTCATATTTGTCTATACATTTTAAATTTTTTTGGTTATAAAGTGATGAATTACGCTTTTTAAACTCTCTTTTGTCATTAATTCAAGCTGTCTTTGGATGCAAATTAGAATTAATTTATGATTGAACACAGCGAATGGTTTAAAATTTGTTCTCTTACCAGTGTAAAACTACCTTAGACCTTCTACATACATAAAGAAAAAGTAAGTTAATTACAGCAAATTTTATCTTAAAAGACCAAGTATTACCTTTGTCTCAGTTTTTAAACTGAGCTATTGTTCCTGGTCAAGCTAGTCTTTCAAGATTGCAGAGATAATGGACCTAGTCTTTCATACTTAGTTTTTAGTCATATATTGCAGGTGGCACCTTTGCTTTTCGGATTCCAAGTCTATTTTATTTTATTTTTTCATTTTAATTAAACATTAATATGAACTACTTGTAAAGCTAAAATAAAAAATATAGTATCTTCTCCAAAAGTGGAAACTAATCTTGTAAAAAATCTTTCTGAGCAAACTGTGATTCTCAGAGCTTATTTGGGGACTTCTGCCAATTCAGTGGCTTGACTTTTAACTTTAGGAGCAATTAAACATTGCTTACTTTTTAGGATATTAATTATTTTAATATATTATTGTAAGTGTAGACTTCATGTGGGTAGTTACAGATTGAGGGTAAATGTTAAAAATAGATAGCTGTCCAAAACAGTAATAATGTACTTAATATAAACTAGAATTCTTTATGTAAAAACCCAAAATAAAAATCCATGTTAATTAAGTCAGAAATACAAGTTTGTCTCCCCACCACCATTTGTTGTTGTGAATCTTAATTTCTGCTGCAAGTCTGTGATAAACTTGCTGAAGAAAACCGAGGAGCCACACATGTCAAGCTACTTTTCTACTTAGTAGAGTCTTTTCTTCCCCCCTGTTGTGCTAGGGGTTGCAGCTGCTTATGACACTTGGTTTTATGTTTAGTTACACAATATGAGAAGTTTATGCTAACAATGTGCTGAAGATTTTGAATGGCATTCCACCATGTTTTTATTTTCATTTTAGTTGTTAATTATTCTAATTGTGTATTCCAAAATGTCCTTTCCCATGGAAACTTATTTAAAATAAATTGCACAAGAAAGCAACCAATCAATAAAGTCAGAAATATTTTTGGAGACTGAATGCCTTTTGCAAGCGATAAAAGAGTGAAGACATCAGCAGTCTTCCATCACGAACAGTGAAAACTAGCAACAAATAATAAGCAGCAATCCCACTCACTGCAAGCTAAAACTGCATACATAGTAAGCTAAACGTCAGTATTTCTGTACTTCGGGAGTTCTGTGATGCTTTCTGGAACACACCTAACGCAAATTGAGATGAATTTGGTGAACTTGTGTACAGCTGCAACTTCTAGAATGCTGTAGTGCTCTTCCCAAAGTCTGCAGAAGCTCGTGGGGATAGGTGGTGCTTTTGCTGATGGATTCAATCCATCAGGGCTGATAGCAAGCAAGCACTGCAGGTAAGTCTTCCCCGAGGGTGTCTCAGAGATCTTCTTGTGTGCCTTTTTTGGTTCTGTAATGGAAGTTCATTGTGTTTTTCAGCCTACCTGTCGAAAGCACTGGTCTTTCATACAGAAGCGTGATGCTGAATTGTGCATTAAAAATCTTAGATAATCATAATTTTGTAGCAGCTGACTTTACAACAAGAGCAATTAAATTTTACTGTTTGAGGAATAAGCTGTAGTTCAAGAAGAAGTTCTGCACAGTTACAATAATGTAGGTTTTTCTTTTGTTGCTGTTTTAACTATCCTTTCAAGAAATATTAATCATTTCTGGAGGCATGGTATGTAAGTTAATTTAAAAGTTGGTCTGACTTTTTTTTTCCCTCTTTAAATGACAAGGAGGTAAATATTGGTGTGAGCAAAAGATGTTATTCTAGTTGGAATAAATAGTGGGGGCGGAGGGGGTTGTGACTTTCATATCACAGCTTTCATGTAATACTTCTGATTCTAATTATATTGGACTTTCCTCTCACCCCACTCTGCTGGTAATATTTCAGGTGAATTCGTTTTACTCCAGCAAACGCTGACAAGAAAGGGCAAACTTGGTAAAGGTGTGGAAACCGCTCGTTCTTATATTCTGTTCGAGAAACTAGATTTTTTTCATTAGCGTGGTGATTCTTTGAAACAGCCGCCCTCAAGATAGCTGAGCAGCACAGGGAGCTCACCAAGCTCTGAACAGAAAATCCATCTCATGCTGCTGCTCTGTGGCTCCCGGTCAGATACACTGCACTTGTAACTGTTCAGGATTGAAAAGTTGCTGTTAAAACTTGAATCAAAGAAGTTTGCAGACTGTGATTTCTATGCTTGATTTCTCAAACATGCGATGAGTCTGCAGAAAGTAAGTAGAGGAGTCCATCCTGCAAATTTCAGTGTGAAAAATTCATTTGCTATAAGCGGCTCCCCTGAATGCGTGTCAGTAATTGTGCATGTTTGTGGAAACATGGTCTTACTTCTCTTCCTGCTTCCTCACTGTGTTTTCACCGTTCATATCTACTCTTTCACATTTTATTCTGTGGGGATTTTGTATAGATAATCAGTAACATGCCTCTAATCCTTTGTGTAAAATTTTGCTAGCTCTAAAGAAGATGGTGCTTTGTAAGCACGGAATGATCCAGAGCTCACTTCATCTTTCGACTGACTTCAGTGAGCGTTTGGTCCAGTCCTTCCGATTCCACCTTCACGGATTTCCAATGTTTTACTATCATTATCATTAATGAAATATGTTTTGCAATAACTCTGCAGTAAATGTCTTGGGAATAGTCACCTGGAATTGAACCTTGTTACAGTTTAAATCAATGGGCAAACTTCTCATTTCGGTGGGAGATAAAGTTTCAGTCCCTGTAAATGACTGTCAAATCTGGGATGAGAAGACAGAGGACCGTTGTTCCCCCCAAGACATTCAGGGACTCGCTCTGTTTTGATATATTTTCCAGTCAAGCAGAAGTTACTGTATAAACCTTGCATTGCACGCCTGGTATTCTCCAGCTAAAATAAGACATTGTGCTTGTAGAGGCTTGGTAAACATATATTTAAAGGTTAAATGGTAGATTATAAAACATAGAAAATGGCAAATCTTATTTACCTACGTGCATACATAGCTCTTGTAAGACAGCAGACTGACCTGGGTGGCTTTGAACAAGGAAATTGATTGCAGTGGCCGTGCAATATTGATATAGCAGAGAGAGCTGTGTCTGGATTTTAACAGGACTGGACTAACAGGTTGCCGTGATTTTCAGTCTGCTAGTGCCAAAGGAGGCTTTTTTGGCTATGAAGTAGTATCTGGTTTTGGTACCATGTTATAAAACATGGCACTTATTATAAATCTACTGTAGTCATCATAATGAACTATCAAATAATTATCTCTGATAGTTACCCTATGTGAACTCATTTTCATAATTTAGTATCTTTAAATATGCTAAAAAAGTATATCTGTTTCCATGAATAGTGTGAGCAAAAGGCCCTGATAATTAAGTCATTTTCTCTTTGCGAAGAACATAATTACCATCTAAAATATTTATAGCAAATATCTCGATGACCATATAATGTATCAAGTCCAGTTTGAAATCACCATTTCCTATAGCTTGAGTTCAACAGAAGTTAAAATATCTTTGCATAACACGAGTAGAAGTTAAAAGTGTTATTAGTTTCTATTTTATCATGAAGTTCTATTGTCAAGGATAAAATTCCCAAGTGTACCAAACAGAGAGGGGGGAAAAGGGGGGGAAAAAAGGTGAGCGAAAAAGAGGCACCAGATTCCCAAAGAAACAAAGAATAAAGAAAATATCTGATTAGTATAGTTTGGTATAGGAATATAGAAAAGTTGAGAGAAAAACTCAGTTTTGATGCTGAGCTAGGAAAATTGGCATAGTTCAACTGAGAATCTGTTTGTTTTCAAAACCCATGTGGAAAGCACTCAGTCATAAAAGTGTCTTCAGCATCTGCAGAAAGGCTGCATCGGTTCTTTGGAAAACTCACTAGATACATTTTTAGGCCCTAGATAACTTTCTGACTGTGGTCCTCTGAGTCTGATCCAAAGCTTACTGAAGCCAATAGGATTTTTCCCACTGATCTCAGTAGGCTTTAAATTATGTGCTTGATCCTGAAGTTCTTAGACAACAGATGAGAAAAATTTAAATACTGTACTTGGAATTCTGCCTGATTAAGGACTGCAGATTTACATTATGAAATACAGCATATAGGCTCAACCATATCTCCATCTTGATGCCAGCTTTGGCATCTAAAGAGCTTAGAAAAATATATTGAAGTCTCCAGGCCTGTAAGAATTTGAAAATGGTTTTCGCTTATGCCTGCAAAGAGTCCTTCCTTGCAGCTATAGTCTGAAAAGTTATGTGGGTGCTGCATTTTCCACAGTGTAGATGTTTTCCAATATTTCAGTGTGTTATTTTAAGAACTTCCTTACATTGAGCAGGTATCAGTTCATTATGCAGGTAAAAATGAAAGATTAGGGATGAAAGCCAGCTCCCCCTGAAATCAGTAGCATTGGCTCCTCAGTTCTGTCAAGCCAGAATTTCATTTTAAAAGTTAGTTCAGAAGACAAAAGCCTTCCCAATAAAAGGCATGGCCAATGTACTTTCATACTAGAGGACTAAATAAATAGAGGACCCTTATAATTCCAACTGCTTTTCAGCTGTACTGTTACTTGTTGGAGATGTAAACATAACTATTTGAAACAGTATGTGAAATTCTTCCAGATTTCTTAAAAACTATTAAAACTTTCACTAAATAATTTCACTTCTAAAAAGAAATTGTTTTCAATTTTAAATTTTTTCAAATTTAAATTGTGTTTGTGATGCAGTCCAATACTATCACGCTTTAGAAAGACAGACGGGAAGGCTAAGGGAATCCACACCCTAATCCACACACCACCTTTATAATAACCCTATTTATAAGGTGGGCTGAAAACGGAGAGCTTTTTAAGTTAAATTGTGTCGACTTGAAAGCATCAATGCTGAATATTTTATGTGAAGCTTGTCAAGGGCCCTTACTAAAATAGCTTAAAAGCAGTATCACAGTTGCCTTCTTAGAAGCATTGCATACTTTCAAAGAAGAAACATGCTGAAGGGTTTTCAATATTGCCAGAAGTTGGTATATATATTTTTTTAGGTGTCAGATTTTATATGCTGTATATATACGCGCACGCTCATGTGAACAAACACCTTTCTCATCACATTTTTGCAGAAGCTTTATTTTATATAATGTATGATGTTCCTTAAGGTATAGTAAATTTTTTGTTGGTTTTTGGGTTTGGAGGTTTGATGGGTTTTTTTGTATTTAAAAGCTGAGAGTTGAAGCTAAGCAAGAAGAGTTCTTCAGCTCCCTTTTTAGTTCAAGGGGATAGAAAGCAGCACCTGCAATCCATCGCAGCTGCTTTAAACATCAGCCTATGGACAAGTTGAATTACCCTTTGCAAGGGCTTGTCTGTCTCATTTGCCTATAAAGGAGCCCAGCAAATTAGCTTGTACCAAACATTTGACTTTTGAATGGCTAAATTTAGCTGACAAGGACTCTAGTATTAATAGACTTGCATTCACTGTACCTAATAATAACAGGTCATATTTGTTCCTGATGCATTGTAAGAAGTAAAGCTACATCAGGGATAGACTTACTTCAGTAAGGATATCGTGACAGTGATTTAGACATTGAAAAATGTTAAGCATTGTGGAAAACTCATTCCTGATGACAGCCAGCAATAGCTTGTATTTTAAACACTTTGCTAATTCAACTATCTGAATACAAGTTGCAGTTAAGGAATTAGGCATTGAAACAGAAAGTTAAATACTGCTCTCCCTTTTAAAAATTCATATTTACAGGCAGAAGTTGAACTGCTCTAACATTTGGTGAACAAAGTTTGATAAGGACTTGCATGTTTTGATATGCAAGTATGTCAAACTATTTTAACAAGCCAAATCGTGCTCATTTTCTATGTGCTTTTTTACTTGATTATAATTGCATGGCATGTAATATAGTATATCTTGTTCATATATATATATGAGAAAAACTATATATGGAATATATTACGTATATGTGTGTGTGCACATGCATGCGTAGACATACTGGCCTTGCCTGAAGGGATGGTGAGGCTATTCCTCTAGTTTTTTGTTTGGTTTTTAAAGAGTGTTTAATTCATGTCTCCTGAATGAGGAGGACTTTCTGAGGAAGTTTTTTAACCACTAGAATATTGAATAAACTGAAGTTACCATCCGCAGTCTTCGGCTTCCCTTCCCCCTTCTTTCTCCCAGCTGTAGCAAAGGAATGGTAAGCTAAGGAAATGGCTCGGGTTATGGGTCTCCTGGGGACAGGGAATCTGCATCCCTGGGAGAGGAAGGTTTCAGATGCATCCCACTACTGAGCTCTGGGAATATATCCCCAAAATATGGTATATCTCACTCGTATCATTTCAGTCATGGAAGATTGTGGTCATTGGGGCCTCAGTTGTGTACTGTTAAAGAAAATAGTTGTATAGATTTACATCTTCAGGGGAATCTAGCCAAAATGTGGTGCAGAACCCTATTTTTACCCTACCTCTACTACTCAAAAGTTCGTTTCCTAATGCTTATAAGAGAGACCATGATGACCTCTGGTTTTTTTTACACAGAAGGTATTGTGATAGTCAAAATGATTTCTTCTGAGGATAAAGGCAGGTGAAGGCTGAATAACAGCTTGTATCAGAGAATGGATGGCAGCAGGGCCTTATAAAGAGGGTAGAATGTGAAGTTTTAAAGTGGATGTTGCTAATAGAAATGCACCTTTTCATATCTTCTGCGCTCTCAGAAGCAAAGCAATATCAAAGAGCAGAACAGTGAGAGATGACTTATTGAAAAATAAATCATGGGTGAAATTTTGAACATTGACTTCAATGAGACCAGCATTTCACACACATTGATACGGGTGCTGGATGTTTCTAGACGGAGGTTGCTGCATACAAATGCTCACTGCTCCTTTTTTGGCATTGCTCAGAAAGAGTCATTGCCACGAGTGGCAAGTCTTCCCATCTCAGTTAGGTGAGGTAAACAGGAGTGTTATTCAGAGTGAGCAGTTACTCAAATGAAAAGAGTGAGTAAGCAATGTTTAGGTGTTAATTGGTAATATAAACCCATCTATTTTTCTTCTAGTGGTTACCAGCTCTATGACATGAGCAAGCCTATATAAAGAAGTTGCCTTTTAAAGGCAGAAGATTTTTATTTCGTTACAGCAAGAAAAAGAGATTTAGAAAAGAGAAACCCAAGTGCAGAGTTTGATCTTGAAGTTGTCCTTAGAACAATTAATTTTAGTTGATAGAAATACTCACATCAGTTAGGAAAATGATAAATGTTACCATGGTCTTCTCCCCACTGTCACTGAAAGGAAGTCTTTGCAGATTCTGAAATCCCAGGGAGCAGGAGGCATCATCTTGTATGTAAAAGTTTTCTGAAGGATGTTTTGTTTATTTTTTCATTGATACTATCTAAGCCTCAGTCTACTAATACACATAAAATATGTATTATGGCCACATGGCTCAGGTATCGGTATTACAGGGGGGTTTATTGCTGTCAGTCTCTCATTAACCTTACTGAGATAACCTGTGGTAGTAAAGTAAAAAAATACTTGCAAGATGTGGCCCTCGGTGTTTTTTAATAACGTGTGTATGTATGTACATACATAGTTTTCTTAACCACTGCTCTATATTTCAGCCTGCATGAAGTCACATTGCAGAGCTTACCTGTGTTACCATTAATACCTGGGAGTGGAACAGGAACCAGGGGCAAAAGTAAATTTTCACATTTGCCAGGTATGGTTCATTGGAGAAACCAGCTCTGTTGCTTTCTTGTGCCTTTGCTCATCTGTCATTGTGGCAATACGTAGTGACATTTCAAACTGCTAGCATGGAAATAAGATAAAAAGTGCTTGGGACAACTGGGAAATTTCATTTAGACGGAATGTCAGACCCTAGTCTCCAGTGAAAATACTGTAGGTTTACCATGTCCAGCTTTGCGATATCATTTGATGTGAAATTAAATCAGAGGCCAGCCATGAACAGGAAAGCAGTTGAGCCTGTTCAGTTTTAGTTTCGTACAATTCTGGTACTCCTGATCTCTGTTCCTTGCAAGAGTAAGTTACAATGGCTAGCTGTTTATAAAGGTGTTATGAAAGCACAATTCCCACAGAAATGTCTTTTAATTCTTTGTATTACCTTGAAGTTTGAAAAGTTTAAGTCTCTAAAAACCTTGTGCTGGCCTTCATTGTTCTTGTGGATCGAGTTCATGCTGGCTAAAAGTTATTTTGCTTTGCACAGTAACTTAACACTGATATTTCAGGACAAATAGGCACCAGCGTGGCTCCTGAATGGGTGAGTTACATGTATTCATAAGCCATTCCATTCATTTCTCTGACATGGAAAAAAGGGTAGGGCTGCTTTCATCCTGCTGCCAACCCTTTTATCTCTAAAGAATCAAATTTCAGGAAACCTTTCTGCCTAGGTCAAAATTTCAAAGGGATTCTGTAATATTTAAAAAGTTTAGCATGTTAATTCTCATAATTTTAAGGGGAATGTTTCTTTTCCCACTGAGAAGACAAAACAAAGCAGCCCCCCAAAACAAAACAGAAACCAATGAAAAAAACTTAAAGCAAAATGCTTTTTGGAGATGTGGGGGTTAGTAAAAATGCGTTTAGTGTTACTTCATTTCCTACTATTCAGGACAGCGCATTGTTGAAACTGATGCAGTGTTTATACACATTGTGGTTATGGCTATGGTCGGGGCTATTGTTGAAGGATGTTATACAGGCATTTATCATAGTATGTCAGTAAACCCATTGTAAAAATGTCCTAGTAGTTAAATGAGGCTTAGATTTAATGAGGCTGTAAGAAAGGACTGTTTTTTTATCATACTGTAAATAAGGTTCCTATAGCAATGTCATTGGGATTAATGTGCAGATTTTATTTTGTTTCAAAATAAGAGCAGTATCTCCGTGAAGTTAGGCAAGCAATTTAAAGAATACACTTTTACAAAGCCTTTGAAGAAGTAGTTGCTTGGTTATACTCTGACTGCACATGATAGTAAATGAAGGTGTGACATTATAAAAAATTCAAACCTCCCCCTCCCCTAATAAACTAAAAGTACAATCTAGGTAATAAAATCCTAACACTAATAAAATACTACGTTAATGGCTAAGTAATACATTGCCAATGGCAGACAAAACCTCTTCAATACTTTTTAAAAAGATAGTCACTTAACATAGTTCCAAATTTTTGTGCTACTTCATGTGTTAATGGTGAACTGACTTTAATACATGTTTTTAACACTGCCGCCACTGAGAAATGTAAAAATGAGGCTCGTAACCATTAAGATTTTACACACCAAGATTTATTTTTCTTGTAGCTGTGAAAACAGCCATCTAAAGCTCCAAAAGGTAGTCATTTGGACCACATTTTAGCTTTCTGCATTTATTTTCAATCTGACATATTTTCTGTGAAGTATAGGGGCGTGCCTTATGTTGTTTAAATTAGAAAGTATGAAACTGTAAGGGGAAATAAATATAATTTTAACCATTCAAAAGGACATTGTCAACAGCAGAAGATTAGGAAGGGAAGAGTGTCTTAATTATTCTTCATGTTTTTCTTTTAGGGTAGGGGTGCATTGTTATCTTTAAAGCTGTACTTTGATGGTAAAGCTTTAAGTGAGTTTTGCCATCAGAGAAACAGTTCCTGCCCTGAATAACCGGTCCTGAGCCCACTGCTGCCGTGCTCCAGTCCCTTATTTGTGCTGCTGAAGATTGGAATCCTGTAAAACCAAATAATGGAAAAGATCTTCCCATTTTTTTTAAACACGGGTGGTATCAGTGACCCCATCTCAGTCTCACCAGGACTGCCAGAAGGGAGCGGTGCCTGTGGCAGGGAGGAGCAGAGAAGGCTCAGGAGAGAGGCGGGAGGTTTTCCAGGTGGTTTTGCTGCCAAAGAAAATAATGTTGTACACTTTAGTGCTCAATGACCTAAACTCCGGTCAAGATGGGTAACAGATAAACATCTTACTGCAAGTCTCTCTAGTCTTTGTAGATCGCATTGTGCTAGTCCACTCGTGAGGGACAGCTGTCCGCAGCGCAACAGGCAGGACTACCCTGGGCTTCTGCCTTTCCGAAAGCCTCCTGCGAGCACCGGGATGGACCATGGCTGCCTGGGAGGCTGACTCACCCGAGTGAGAGGCACAGAACTCAGTTCTGCATCATTTGATTCCAATTTTAGTATCGCTGGCTTTAAGAGGAAGATCCAGACAATGGAGTATTTTCAGGGAAGAAAAAAAAAAAGATCATTCAGGATGAGGATATTTGGATCCATGGCAGCAGCCATAAACACGACAGCTTTCCTCTTCCACCAAGAAAGATTTCGACTTATCCAGGGACTTGCATGCCCCGTCAGTGTCCAAGGTTCCCCTTTGGCAGCACGTTTCCTTTCAGCTGCTACATTCTCTGCTTAAACCTTTCCGGGGGCATTGCTAGGGGTGTGATTCTGAGTGCTTTATCCTACAAGAGTAGATTCCTGCAGCTCTCTATTTAGAAGGCTATTTAACGTTAGCTCTCTATTCATTTGGAAATAATGGTGTTGGGGAAAAAAAATTAATTAAAATGGCTTCAGAAAGTAGTTAATTATAAAGCCTACCATGGCCTGAAGTATAAAATACATTGCAGACTGAGAAATCACGTAGGGGTGCATTACTAAAATAATTAATTTAAAATTTTACATATATCACCCACACAGCAAATGCCGTTGCTGCTGCTAAAATGAGTCCAGTGCCCTTCAAAAACTGTGAGCATCTCTTATGTCTCCCACTCACTCCCTTTTAGATATGCTTGTTTTCTTCTTTACTATGGGCATGCACTTTGTGTTAAGAACATCGACTTTGTGGAAAGGCTTTGGGTAAGAAGTGAACTCTTCACCGCATTTATTTTTAGCATTATCATTTTTTGGGGGGCCAGGGTTTTGTGGGGCCAGGGTTTAACTCGTTGAGTGCCCAATCTAACACCGGCAAGAGGTGCACAGACGTAACTGCTGCGTGCACCATGCTTCCTTCATGTGATGCAGCCTCTGCATTGATCTGGATCAGTTAGTGTCAGCTGTTAAACTAGTCTTAGACCATTTACAATCCTGCCAGCTCTCTCAAGGGATAACAGAGATGTAGGGCCGCACCGGTGTGCTAGCCTTGTACTACCATGGGATCCCATCAAGGCAATCCTTTAAGTTCAGCACCGTTGTACCAAATTTAGGGCTTTTCTGTGCTAGGGCCACTGTGTTTGCCTATATATGCCAAGTAAGAGTTAAATATTGCAAACCCTCACCTTTAAGTGCAGGAAAATAGCTGGTGGGTTTTGGTATTTAGGGCGGGG
>NW_009200799.1:0-10111 GCF_000690835.1 Fulmarus glacialis | reverse complement strand
GGCTGCCTGCCAGGTTAAACCACGGCAGAAAGGAAATCGTTTTATGCAAAATATGGCCAAAAAGGTCTTCAATTCATTCTATACAACAGTTCAGTGGTGGTTTTCAAACCATTTAAAGCACTTGTTCAAAGTGTAAGAGCTACATTTAATTTCCTCAAACAATACTATATTAAATTCTATCCACCGCCACATTTGACAGAACTTTCTCTTAGAAATTCTAGATGTGCGCAGATTTCATCTTGCTCTCTAACAGTTTTTGATTAAAGAAATAAAAATATGAAACTTCTTTGGGCCAGAGAAATGGATCTTAACTATTACTTTTGAACTTCGTGCCCATCTGTGGGACAGAGACTGCATCATCTTTAAAGGACTCTTGACACATTTTTGATTATCTATAAATTGGATAAATTGGATTAGCAGTCCTCGGAACAAGGATAAAACAAACAACCAACCCTCCCTTCCCCCGCAAGCACATCTACCGTCTTCATTATGAATATTCTAATCACTTGATTAAATATCTTTTTTTCTTCTTCCAAAGTGGAACATGAGGATGGCTTCCACACAGGACTTTGTAAGATTAGAGAGAGAAATGCACCAATGTAGCTAAATGGCTTCTGAAATGTAATCAGGTTTTCACTGAATCCTCTGGCTTCCTGCTAATAAACTCAGGTGTAAAGCGGTAGGCTTTCTAGGCCTCTGATCAGTTAACGGAGTGTGATGCAGATGGCAATATAAGACAGAAATTAGGAGGTAGAATATACCCCTGTAGCAGCAAACACAGATGTTGATAGTACTTTATAAAACATTTCTGAGCTGTACAGCTAATTTTTGTTTTATTACATCTAAACAAGTCCATTACACTCAGTTCAGTTAAAATGATACACCTGGAAATAGAATATGGCCATTGCTGCCAGGTGCCTAGCTCTTGAATTTAAAGACAACTGGTGTCATAACTTACCTTTATTGCTTTACTTTGACTCATCTGGCATTACCAGAACTCCTAGTATTTTTGGTTTAAAGTGTAGGTATAAAGTATATAGGATTTTAATACAGTGGTTCAAACAATGAAGTAAATTACACAACTTTAGAACAGTCCTTCATGAAGTGAAAATGAATTCATGAACTTCAGTGATTTTTCACATAGACTATGTGAGACTGTGATATAAAGGCCAAAATGATATAAACAGTCTTACACACAAAACAACTCTACTGATTATAATACAATATTAGTGGACCCATGACATTGCTTCATACCGTTGGGTAGTTGCTGCTGGGAATTCATTTAAAGAATCACATAAAAACATGATGACATCTACTTGACAAACAAAAGGCAAAACACTCTTGGGGAAACAACAGGTTTTAACGTCTGTCCATACCCATCTAATATCAGCCATTTCTTAGAAATGTCTGCAATGCACCAAGTACAGCAGCTGGACTGTAGAGATAAATCATATTAGTGAACAATGTCATGGTCTACGTATGCTTTTGGGTTTTTTTTTGAAGCAAAGCCAGAATTTTAAACTTACCTTATTAGTATTGTTAGCTGTGATGACCCACACACATTGAGCATTGCTGTCATATTGGAATGGAAAATTGGGTGATGTGAAAGTGCCTCCAGGTCCCTGAAGACTGGATCCGCAAGTCTTGACTGCAAAAAGAAAGCTTATCTTTCAGTTCACATACAAAATACACGTAGCAGATTCATAAACCAAGTGTAACTTATATTAATCAAGATGTGAAGGATTAAAATACCATTGACCAAAAATAGAACCACCTCATACAAGATAATAGAATATTCATGTTTCGTTACTCTGACAAAGTAAAATAGACTTTCTCTTGTGTCCAGGTAGACCACATCCACAGCCTTTCCCTCATCCACTATGCAGGTCACCTGATCATAGAAGGAGATCAGGTTGGTCAAGCAGGACCTGCCTTCCATGAACCCTTGCTTAATTGAATAAAAAAATTCACGCTAAGATATGTGAAATTACCATACAGTTGTATTGCACTTTCACAAAGAGTTCTTATTTGATCAATACTGAACACAGGAGGATTCAGCTGCTGCTGGATGAAGACTTGCTCCTTCCCTCCCATTAGCCTCTAGAAAGAATGTCACTATTTCCACCCAACCTGCACCACTTTTACCCCTCAGAGAAGCAATACTCTGGTGAAGAGTCTGTTCAAAGCCATACCAGAAGCCTGAAAACAAGGAGAGAGGAGGGAGATGAGAGGAAGGCTCCTCATTTATGATCAGTAACTGAAGCCATTGAGGTCATGAGTGAGACTAATGCCGAGCACAGTTTTTCATCTATGTTTTTAATAAGAAGTTGTATGACTCTTGCAGCTCATATCTGAGTGTAGGAAGAAAGTCAGGAGGGGGAAAACAGTGAGTGTTCTAGACACAATCTGCTGAACATGTGAGTCCATCCTTTGGGGCAGAGTTGGGATGTAAAGCACATCTCCTTTGCGTGTATGGTTCATTATTATTCAGCAAGAATTTGCTTTCTTTTTTGGAACTGATCTAAAGGTATGACTTAGATTACTATTCCTATGCAGATAATTCATGTGTCTGAAGATTAGTTCTGATTGTGCTTCTGAATAGTTTGTGCAGTATTTGGAAATACATAAGCATAGAGACATGGATGTCTAGTATCTTCAAAATCTAACATTAAATTTATACTAACAACTTATGGTCACAGATGTGTATTGAACCCACTCAATAACTTCACTTACACAATGACAGTAGTAACAGTTCAGTAAAATACAAACATGAGACCGATAAAATTTGACCCTTAATATTTTTCATAAAATAGGGATTTCACTACACCTCTTTAGAAGCAAACTACAACACACCGATATGTATGATCTACTATTTAGAGTTAATATGTTTTTTATATTTCTAAGTCACTACCTTTATTTGAAGAGAAAATTTAAATTTTCTTATGGTACCAGATCTGATTTCAGACACATTGTAAACACAGAAAAAAAATCATTAATTCATTTTACATGTAACAGACAAAAACAACTCATAAGACTTCACTGTCCTCTAGGTATGGAATCAGCTCTTGGTGGGAGACAGAAATCAGTAAATTGGTGGAAACCTTTTGCCATTTCAATACTCCAATCTGCTATTCAGAAATTATTATGAGTTTTGCTATTAACTTCAGAGATTCACATGAATTTTATATTTGAGATTAGTATGAAGAAAGAAAAAAACATGATCAGTATGGCAAATAATTTAGCTAAGCAAAAAATGATATATACAGAGATGCAATTATGAAGTCTGCACAAAAACGTGTAGGATAGCAACTCTGTAGTCATAACTGGTGAGTATCTGAAAACTAATACGATCAAAGGTGGGAAGGGAGAAATATTCCTTATGGAGTATGATTTCTTTTCTGACCTATATAATATATTTTGAATAGCTGAAATTTAACCTCTCTCTATATATTTGATTTATTTAAAATAAATAGAGAACCATGGTAGTTAATGGAGCCTCACAGATCCATAGGAGACAAAAGTCTGATGTATCAGTTTAAAAACAAGTATCATTTTTTAAATTAAAAAGTCTCTGGTGTCAGTAAAGATTTTTCCTTTGTAAAATATATATCCTTGCCTCACACACTTAAAATGTCTAACCTCCTGAGGTGTCTACTTCTCAACTTCCCTTGTAATTACAAAAGACTTTCTGAAAGATAGAAACTTATCCTACCAATGCATACGTGTGTTTTCTCACTGCCAGAGAAAATGTGAAAACCACAAAGTTAATACAAGCCTACATTGAGAAATCATGGATGATAATTATGCATACGGAAGTATGTCATATAAACTCTAAAGGAGAATAAACTTTAGCGAAAACAATTAACTATGATCATATATAAAACTCAATAGAGAGAAAATATTAAAGAAGATAATTTTCTTCTTGCAATCTTTAATACTGAAGGTAGTACAGATAACACTCAAATAAACAGAGTTTTTTTGTGGTATAAATATGTATAAATCTCCATCAAAAAATCTATCATCACTACCAAAACTGTGAAAGCATAAGAAGCAATGCATTATCCTGAGAACAAAGATAAACAAGGGACACCTTCAGTATGGGGAAGCTGATTAAAGATATGCAGTCTATTAAAAAAATATAATCACTGTCTGAGTGTGTGCAAAAGGCTCAGCTGTGTGTGCAAAGCAAGAAAGTTCAGCTTGTTAGAGTTTCATGGAAAATTTTCTAAATTAAAAGATAAAGTCAGAATTTAATTGGATTTTCAGAAAGCTATTAGCAAGGCCACTCACTCAGAAGAGTCTAAATAGCAAAAAGTGAAAACCAATTAAGCAATTGGAAAAAGATAAAATAATGAACTTACGTAGTAATAGAATATTTTTCACTGAATCGATATAAAGGCATTTTCATCACAGTTCTTATATACAGAATATAAAAAAACGCCATATATATGTGTGTACATATATGCATAGATGCAGAGAACGAATTTGTATATTAATTGCAGAAAAGTGCAAATTTAGCATACTACTTAATGCATTAAAGTCTTACCAGCTAGCGAGTAGTCGAAACTTTTTCTATTTTTCCTTAAAGATTCAAATGAAGAAAGAAAAGTGATCTTAAAACTTTTTTTTTTTTCCCCCCCAGTGAACCAACTTGGTTTACTGAACTTTTCTGGTCACAAACATTTGCAAAATTTAGCCTTTAAAAATTTCAAAAAAAGCCTTTCTATTCCTAGTAACTCCTACCTGCAAATATGTGTTCATTGTGAAAATAATAAGCAGATAATAGTAAAATTTTTATAAAAGCTTCAGCTTTTGTAGATTTAACTAGGTTGTGAAAACTAGAAGCTCACTATTAGCAAAGTAATGAGTGTATTTTGGCTATACCTTACTTCAAAAGAGGAGCTATTTTAAAAGTTTAGTTTTATCTATTTTGAGTTGCAAAGAAAAAGAAAAGTTCTTTAAAAAAAATCGATCTGTTTACATCTGAAAGCTGCTGCTATTCAGAAATGATTTCTGGATACTACATGAGTTTATTCAGATAGCATGTCTCAGTAAATTTTGTCATTGCTATTGCTCACACTGTGTAGCAATGACACATTTCAGAATAATAAGAAGAATACAGTATAGAATTCAAAAAAATAAATCTAAGTAGTTTATTAAGAGCATATGAAACAGTAAACAAATCCCAATATTGCCAAAAAAATTCTCACTGAAATTTTCAGATTAAGAGGGTCTTTCATTTTTTTGTTTGCTTAGGTGGAGCTGGGCAGCACCAGGAAGGGCTGTTGGTGCCCTCAGAGTCCTGAGAAAATCTCTTAGCTAACAGTTTTATCACATTAGGTTTCAGCAAAAGTCATCTCTCTGTCACTGCCTGCCCAGAACACCTTTCAAAGTGATAATTAAAGAGGAAAGGGTTTCTTTTAATGATCCAATTCAGGATAATGAACAAAGCTATTTGTTTCTTTTTTTTTTTTCTTTTTTTTTCTTTTTCTTATTTTTTCCACTATGCTCAAGTGTACAAGAATCTGAAGCTAAATAAGGCTGATGATCTGGAATAGTAATACTTCAGATGAAGGACACTTTCTAAAGATCCAGAATGCACTTCAAGATAGACACAGTTCTCTTAGAAAGACATTTTTGTGGCTCTGAAGGAAAGTTTCAAAACATGAACTAAACCAGTGGTGTCCAAAGTGGGGTGCGTGCACCCCAGGGGCTGTACAAGATATTCCACTGTGGTGCAGGAATAAAGTATTAGAACTTCCACAGTACATGTACATAACTTATAAATAAATAAACATATACTGGGGAGGTATGCTCAGAAATTTTTTACTGGTATAGGTGCTTGATCAAAAAAGTTTGGAGACCACTGAACTAGACATATGACAATGAAGTTCTGTCCCATTCTAACAAATGTATAAAAAAGATGTCATGAACATAGACACTTTTAATGTAGTATTTAACAAGGCATGGACATTTTTAATAACATGTTACAACTGAAGTCTAATTGTAGAAATTTAACTGTTAATATTTTAAAAATATTGTTAAATATTTTGCTAGCAATTCTTTACTGGCAATGCTTTATGTAAGAAGCAGAGCTAAGAGCACCTCCTGTGACTACTATGCAATTAGTCAAAGCTACTATAAACTTGATTCACTGCCTGACTAATCACCATCAAGAAGATGGCAACTTACAATCAGACCAATAAAGTGTTCAGATACCAAAAGTGCAAGTTTAGAGAGAAATTCACTGCTAAGGTGCCTGTGAGTTCACTGGTAGCCATATATTTCCCAGAAACACTGAAACTTTTATTTTCTATATATTTTCCAATGCTATCATGACTGCGATGAACATCTTTGTAGAAATCTCATATCACAACTTTTTTCAGATTTGGAAAGTCCAAATCCCCCAACAGAACGAATTCAGTAGTTGGGTTCAGAGCACATTTAATACGCTAAAAGCACTTTTGTTTAAACACTGGTCACAGTGGGAAAAGAAAGAGCTGATTTTGCTAGCACTCTATCTTAAAAGTTTATAATGTAGGAAAAAAATTACAGGGAATTTACCTCTCAAAACTCTGCTGTTAGATAGTACTTAGAAAAAGAACACGAAAAATATCAAGTTTGTATTAGTAGAATATGATAGAAAAGGAAGATTTTTTTGGTAGAATATTATTTTTCTAGGGTAGCTTCTTTTAGGAGCGAATCTGAATTAATTCTGTCATTAATTCCCATATTTCTCTTGAGATTTCTGGGTGTTTGTTTTGGTCTACAGGACACACAAGAACACTGCAGCAAGACCTGTTCATTTAGTGCCTCCAAATTGTAACTCTTCCTGCCCTCCTTACATCGGGCAAAGCTCTGCCATCTAAAAAGGAAAGGGATGATTAGCTACAAAGGCACAATTGACTATTATTCTTCAGAAGAAAAACCTACAATTTGTGAAAAGATACTGAGTTACCTGAAATAAAATCTTGAGATGTAGGCCACAATAGATTAAATGGCATTAAACTGGTAGAATTTATTCAATACTGTGCAAGTTATGCACAGACTAAACACACTGAACAGAAATACTAATTGTATGCAAGTAATTCTCTTGCTTTATTAATGTTGAACTCAAGAGCTTAATGCCAACATAATGCTTTTTCTTCTTACTAGTATCAAGTAACTATGAATTTTAGCTAAGAGTCATTGAAGAGTGAACAGAATGTAGTTCATTTTTATAGGACTGGAAAACATTAGAGTACCAATATGTAATTTTAATCTGAAAATAAATTATTAAAATACGCATTTCAGAAAATTCTTTCTCTGGAAATTTTTACAATCTCTGCTACTTTCTTAAGTGTTGGACAGAATTATGCTTTGGGTTAAGTTTTTTGGAGAGTTTTTTGGTTTGTTTTTTTTCAAAGTTGTATCGTTTATATTTCCTGTGAATTTTTGAGATGGAAATTTGAAGACAAAGAAATATAGAAAAGCAGACATACACCATCTTGATTACAAGGGATGAGCCCTTTCTCTAACTACCTATATACCTATTTGAACGGCTCTCCACTGCTTGTCTCAGTACTTTATATTAGAAGAATGGAATTTATCTTGAAATGAAATCCGACACAAAATGCTGCAGGTGTGATATTTTCACCTAACAATGTCACATTATACTGTCAGTCAAAGATAAGGAGAAATAGAAAAAAGAAAAAAGAGGACATCAAAGGACTTAATAAGGTGTCACGGTTTAACCTGGCAGGCAGCCAAATACCATGCAGCCGCTCACTCACTCTCCCCCCCCGCAGTGGGACAGGGAAGAAAAACTCGTGAGTTGAGATAAAGACAGTTTAATAAAACAGAAAAGGGAGAACAATAATGATAATGATAAATTATACAAAATGAGTGATGCACAATGCAATTGCTCACCACCCGCGCTGACTGATAACCTGATAGCGATCGGTACTTCCTGGATCACGCCTACCATTCATATACTGAGCATGACATCACATGGTATGGAATACCCCATTAGCCAGCTCAGCTGGCTGTCCTGATTATGTTCCCTCCCATCTTGTGCACCTAGCTCAGTCAGTAGTGCATGGGAGCTGTCCTTGGACTAGGAGGGCACTTAGCAACAACTGAAAACATCAGTGTGTTATCAACATTCTCCTCATACTAAATCTAAAACACAGCACTAGCAAGAAATTTAACCCTATCCCAGCCGAAACCAGGACATAAGGTTAAAAAAATAGAGCATATTTTGAACAAGATTCCCACATTTTTCTTTTAGGAAAAAAAAACCCCACATTTTTATTAACATAAATTGGGTTAGAAATCTGAGATATCACCTCACAGTTGGTACTCAGCATCAACCTTTTAGAAAAATAATTATGGCAATCAAAAATTATTGTTTTGCAAAGCAGGAAGAAAAAAAATTTGGAGAAGAAAAGAACAAGTTAACAGTTTTATACTCTGCCCAAGAAATTCCAAATAAATTTACAAAAAATTTTCTAGTTCTGTGGAAAGATAAGTACAGCAGAATCTTTCAGCTTTATTGAGGAGAAACAGCTATTACTGTTAATGCTGGTACAGATAGAGGACAACTTGTAAATTCCTCATGGAATTGCACCTGTTAAGTATTGAAATTCCTTAAACTACAGTACCCTCTTTAAAGATGTTCTACATTTCAGCTTAGAAAAATTCTACCCAAGTTACTGGAGTGTATGACATTTTCTCTATACAAGGATAGGATTCCTCCTTTATATGTAAAAACAAAGTAATGTTAGCTACCTTAACTAAGAAGGTGAGCAGTCAGACAGCTGTACACTTCACATATTTTTCCAATGCAAGGGCTACTCCTATCAACTTGGTATCATGTCTGTGCAGATTTTTGGAGTAACTTTTTCCTCTCAGCTCTCTTGTTTCCCTTATATTCCCAGCTCTCCAATTTTCAGATGCTCCAAGTTCTTTGATCTCTCTTTTCTTACTTTCTTTAGACAATACCCTAATTTATGAGGGTTTTTTTTCATAAGTTATTAGTTTTGATTATTGGTTTTCAAAATTTCTGATGGTACTCATAGGTGCTCAGGTTTTTTGGACATGAAATCATGTATTTATATACAGAATAATTTGCTACGTCTATCTAAAAAAACCCCAATAAAATACCAATATTTATATATTTTAATGAATATAGAAGCTGTCACAGTATGCTGGGTTTTAATCTTATTTACAAAGACTGGAATATATTTAATTATAACCCTGTAATTTTTTCCAAAAGTTTTTTAGATAGTGTCTCTTTATGTGATGCTTTGGAAACTAGATTAATTAATAAGCAGGACTAAAATAAGTAATGATAAGTTCTGAATCTTCACATATGGGAATGCACATACAGGTAAAACTTAACATACATTACTAGACATATAAAGGTAGACAACAGCTAGAAAACAGGATTTTATTACATTTACAAGCCCACTGAGCAATCAGGAATATATTATATTGCCTTTATGAAGAGCTACAGTTAATGCATATTCTACATATTACTAATTTTCAATACGTCACAAAACTGTACCACATTTGACTAAAAAAATATTTTCACATCTACCAAGACTTCTACTTAAAGATTTAAAAATCATTTATAAAGACTACTTATTTCAGTTTCATAATACCTCTGTGAGGTGGAAAGGCATGTAACTTTTGCAGAAAGAATATAGAATCATAGAATAGAATCATAGAATCATTAAAGTTGGAAAAGACCTCTAAGATCATCAAGTCCAACTGTTGACCCAATACCACCATGCCCACTAAACCATATCCCTAAGCGCCACATCTACACGTCTTTTAAATACTTCCAGGGATGGTGACTCAACCATTTCCCTAGGCAGCCTGTTCCAAGGCTTGACCAGTCTTTCAATAAAGAAATTTTCCTAATGTCCAATTCTAAACCTCCCTTGCTTCAACTTGAGGCCATTTCCTCTCATCTTATCGCTAGTTACCTGGGAGAAGAGACCAACACGCACCTCACTACAACCTCCTTTCAGGTAGTTGTAGAGCACAGTAAGGTCTCCTCTGAGCCTTCTTTTCTCCAGACTAAACAGTCCTAGTTTCCTCAGCAACTCCTCATAAGACTTGTTCT
>NW_009200798.1:57676-68307 GCF_000690835.1 Fulmarus glacialis | reverse complement strand
TGCTTCCTGTCAGCCGCCTGCGGGGGAAGGGGCGGTCACCCCCCAGTGCCCGTGCTGGTGTCTTGGAGGAACGCCGCGGTGACCGGGGGAGCGGGGCGGGAGGCGCCCGGGTATCCTGGGTCGTCTCCGTGCCGCTGGTTGAGGCCTACCCACAGCGAACGCTCCTTGGTGTCAGGGCGGAGAAACGTTAAGCTCCAGGTTGAGAGCGTTGATCCTGAAATTACTCTTTGTTACCTTAAACGAAATCCACAAAACAGTAATCATCAGATGCTGTGTTGGTGTAAAAGGTTAGCCATGGGTTGTGTTCACTTAGGAGTAGTGTAGGTCAGCTCTTGGTTTGGAGCTGTAGGCTGGATTTCAGTTTTCACCCGCAAAGCGGAGTTTCCAGTGCTGCAGCTCCTGTGTTTTTTGGGTCGCACTGCCTGGATCACTGTGGTGCTAATTCCTGCAGTAGGGATGGCGTAGTTTTGACAGTGTCACTTTTGGTTGTGCAGAAAGAAAGTTCAGCAAAATTGAAAGTTCCTGAATGCTGGACTTGTCAGATTATCGGAGATGGAGCAACTTCCCTGGAGCATACACCTACCCACCATACAGAGTTATACACAAAAATAGTAAAGCACAGTTTTTAAAGCTTTTGTACTTACCAGCTTGTCAGAACTAAATAAGCGCAATTATCCAAGGAATATACATTTGTAGTGATCACACACATACAGAATCTTGGCTCTTTCATGCCTGCATATGGTCAGGACTCCTCAAGAGTGTCAAATCCATGCCATTAATTCAGATTTGTACTTAATAGCGTAGTTGCTTTAACATGAGGGGTTATTTGCAGGCATAAAATTTCTTCTCTCTCATTTTAATGAAAGTTTTTTTTCTGTATGACTAATAGTTCTTAACACGGTTTAGTTGTTTCAGCTCTTCTGCATTTGTCACAAATTGTTTTTTGTTGTTTTGATAATACGATTTCATGAACAGGTTTATTGCATTCATTCCACATACCTTTAGTGGTATTTTAAAACAGTATTACTATTACTGTTACTTTTTGTAAATCATGTTGCCCTCTGTGTAATTCAGTCATAAAAAAAAAAAGAAGCAGGTACGTAGGAGTACATAAAATCTCAAAACTCTGAGATGCCCCCCCTAAACACAGAATTTTAATTTTAAAACTGTGTTTCTGTTAATACAATTAAAATTAATCAAGCTTTTCAAAAACAATAAAAGAAGAAAAGAAAATTTGAAGTTACCTTAAAATAATAACTGTTCCAAGATTTTCTTAGTAAACTGACTTCTCAGCTTTGTGGGAGTATTGTGTACTTGAGAAAGAGTTGAGTAACCCATCACACAAGATGAAGTTATATCTCATTTAAAATTAGATCTGAGGTATAAATGTGTCATTTCAGATAATCTGAGAATAACAGAGAAATATTTAAGGTAGAAGTTCTGTATTTGCATTACTGTGTGGATGCTGATCCAACAAAATGCTGTAAAAATATCAGTAATATGCATTGCCTTGTATCCTACTAGAGTAATGAAGAAGCTATTAAGCAGGTCCATGAGCATATTTTTATTCAACTATTTTTATATTTAAAAAAGACATGAAATGTTTACCTTTAGTCACCATTTCAGCTTTTTAAAAAATACATCCTGCTTTGCATTGCAAGCAGTCAGTTAAGCAAGATGATTTACTGACCTTCCCCTGTCCTGTCTATGTAATGATATTGCTCTACATCTGTTTACTGGCCACTTTTACTTAAGTAGCAGCTTAGGGAAGGAACAGACGTCACAGTGCTGGACAGCCCTGTTCAAGGTTATGACAAAACAAATTATGAAGAGTATAAGAAATTATTCCTATTCTGTTTAAATTATTTAGTTTTATATCAAATTTCAGACTCTCTTACTTGGTAAGTTGCAGCAGAATGTAGAACCACTTTGAATTACAGTTCAGTGAATAAATACATTACATTCTAATCTGCAGTGCAGATTGCCTGTTTTGCAGCAGATGGGCAGTGGTTTAACACTGCTGCACCTCAAATCGGAATGCAAACGATTCCTATTAAAAAAAAAAAAAGAGAAGGAAAATAATCTTTCTGTAATAACCAAAGACAAAAAGCCAAACCATAATTTTTTTTCAAATAATGATGTTGGCTTATCATAGCTGAGTTTTTAAGCAAAATAATGCCTTAAATTTTGTGGTTTTGCAAGGAATGCAGAGAGTGCTCTCTTGCTCATTGTTTCCACTGCCTAGCATGCTAGCAGGGAATAGTTCATTTTATAGATAGTTGGTGTTTTAAGCTCCAGGTTAAAATAAAGGAAATTTTACAAGTGGGGAACCTGTGGGGTTGGAGACAATCCCCAAGAGACGTGTGGAGGAAGGCTGGGGGTGGACAGAGTTGGCCAGGGACAGCAGGCTGCAGGAGGCTTGCTCGCTTGCCCTGAGAAGGGGCTGTGACACTGTATGAACACAGACAGCCTGGGAAAGAAACCGGAGGAATTAGACGTATCAGCACAGTTGCAGAGCTGTGACCTCTTTGGGATCACAGGGACAGGGTGGCATAGCTCGTGACGACTGCTATGATGGAAGGATACAAGTTCTTCTGGAAAAGCAGGCAGGAAAATGAGTGGAAGTTGTGTTCAACACAAACGAGCATCTCTTTGCCTGGAGCTTTCCTCCGCTTTGGAGTGAGGAACTAGCCAACTGAGGTCTGAGGGGTCGGGATGGGTGGGGAGACCAGCATGGGGAACATTGCAGGGGCACCTGCTATAAACTGCCTGATCAGCAAGAGGAAGCAGATGAAGCCTTCAATAATTAGAAGAAAGCTCACAATTGTAGGCCCAGGCTTCTTTGGGAATGTAAAATTGCTCTGACATCTGGAGGAGCCACCCAGTTGGGTAAAAGCAGTCCAGCCAATTTTTGTGGGGCATCAAGAACTTTTTTTTTTGACCCAGATGCTGAATTTGTAACTCAGAAACAAGGAGGAACTGGTAGGCAATGTACAGGTCAAGGGCAGCCTTGGCAGCAGTGACTCCAGGATCTTAAAGTTAAGATCCCAAGAGAAGTAAGGAAGGCAAATAGCAGAATAAAGATTCTGGGCTTCAGGAGGACAGAATTGGGCTTGTTAAGAAGCCTGCCTGTCAGTATCCCTCAGGAAATTGCTATGGGGGGCAACGGAGCCTCAAAGAGTGAGTTGATATTGGAAGACACTATGCTCATAACACAAAACCAGTCTCTCCAGTGAGCTGAAATGTGAGCAGGCATGGCAGAGGAACAGCATGGCAGAGGAACAGCTTGGCTGAATGGGCAACGCTTGCCTGAACTCAAACACCAAAAGGGAGGGTTTGGAAGTGGAAACAGGGGTGAGTTACCCAGGCAATACAAAAGGATTGCCCAGGCATGCGGGGGTGGAGTTCAGAGGCCAAAGCTCAGTTGGCGTTGAAATTGGCAAAGGATAGGAATACCACCAAGGAAAGTGTCCATAATTACTTTCGCAACAAAAGAAAGATGAAGGAAAATGTGGGCACACTCTTTGACAAGGTAGGGGACGTACTTAAGAACAGCATGGAAAAAGCCAAGCTGCTCAGCGCCTTTTTTGTCTCAGTTTTTACTTGGCAAGGTCTGCTCATGGGCCTCTGAGGTTCTCTGAGCCTAATGTCCCTAACCGACAGAGGAAGACAGAGTTGGGGACTGCAGAAGCAAACTGGACAAAGACTGCTCCATGGGACCGGATGGGGTGCATCTGAGGGTGCTGAAGGAGCTGGTCGACATTATTGCAAGGCCACTGACTGTTTTTCATCTTTGCCAGGTTGTGGTTATTAGAGGAGATTTCCAGATGACTGGAAAAAGGCAAATGTCACATCTTCTTGCAGGAATGAGGATCCAGAGCATGACAGGCTGGTCAACCTAACATCAGTTTCCAGGAAAATTACAGAGCAAATCCTCTGGCTGTTTCCAGGTGCGTGAAAGACAAGATGGTGATTGGGAACAGCCAGTTTGGATTTACCAAGGGCAAATTATGTACCTCAGTCAGCCTGATTGCTTTCTCTGAGAGAGCTGGCTTGGTGGATGAGGGAAGAGCAGTGGATGTCATTTACCTTGACTTTAGCAAAGCCTTTGACATGGTCTCACTTAGCATTCCTGTAGTGAAAGTGGGGAGGTACAGGCTGGATGGGAAGACCACAAGGTTGGTGGAAAACTGAGCAGCTGGGCTCAGAGAATAGTGGTTAGCAGACTGACATCCAGTGGGTGGCCAAATTGTGGGTGGTGTTTCTCAGGGGCTGGTACTGGGGCCAATACTGCTTTATGTTTTGCATTAACAACGTGGCCGAGGGGTGGAGTGCATTCTCAGCAGGTCTGCGGATAATAACACGTTGCGGGCAGCCTTCAACACACTGGGCAGTTGAACTGCCACTCGGAGGGATCTTGGCAGGCTGAAAAGATGGACTGACAGAAAACTGATGAAGTTTAATAAAAATTAAAGCCTGCAGCCTGTGACAGAGTAACCCCATGCATCAGTAAAGGCTGGGGAGCAACAGGATCAAAAGCTGTGTTAAGGAAAAGGACATGGGGGGTCCTAAGGGACAACAAGTTGAACGTGAGTCAGCATTGTGGTCTGCTGGCAAAGACGGACAACTTCATCCTGGGCTGTGTTAGCAAGAACCTGTAGGTTTATGGAAGTGATCCTTCCTCTCTTATTTGGCACTTGTGAGACCACACCTGGAGTGCTGCTGAACACTGGAACAGGGGCTCAGAGCGGCTCTGGAATCTCCCATCTTTGGAAATTTTCACAACTCAGCAGGACCAGGTCCTGAGCAACCTGATGTAACATCAACATTGACCTTGCTTGGAGCAGGGGATTGGCCTAGAGGCCTCCAGAGGTCCCTTCTGGCCAACATAACTGTGATTTCACGTACTTTATTCCTTATGCAAGCTGCATATTTGAGGCCCCATTCTGCCACTGGAGGCATCAAGGTAAAAACAAGGTAAAAATGATCAAGATTAAAAAAAAAAAGAAGTATGACTCTGATTCTAGCTACTCTTCCTATTTGGTTGTATTTGCCAAACACTTTGTAGTGCCCAAGGACTGGGAGTTTTACTACTGACTTGAGTAGTAAGACTGATGCAGAGTTTTCACAAAAGCTCACCATGAGGAAGGAGGTTATCTCTGGGCTGAGAGACTCCTCGGTGGCAGAATGACAGTGTTTCAACTCTGATTTGAAGAACCTCCTCTTACTAAAGAAGTACAGTGGATCCCTGCGTACTTCATGTTTGAGTTTGTGTTGTGCAAGTGTGTGTGATAGGAGTATAAAAGAAACATTGGAGGTTGCATGCAGTTCGTTGGTTTTGCGTGCAGTATGTTATATTTGTGGCAAACTGAAAACGTGGCTGTATTTATGTAAGGTTTACTTGATGTTAGGCTGAATAGAAGCATCACAAATCGAATGAAAGTACTGTAAGCAAAAAAACCCCAAACCCTGTTGACTCAGTGTTTGCTCTGTGAAATGGTTTATTCAGTTAACTGAAGGTCTGAAGGCCATTCTGGGTAATTGGACGTTATCTAAAATAATACGGTTAGCTAAAAAGTAGTATTAGAAAGGGCCTAGAATACCAAAACTGCCCCCTCCACATACACACTTAAAAACCTAACCTAAAACCTAACAAAGCCAAAGAACTGGGAGGAAGAAAAGGAAAAATCTATTAACTAGTTTGTAGTGGGACTCCTTACTTTATAGTTAAAATGCCACCTGGGAACTATATACAAAGACTATTCTAAAAGTATGAGAAATACAGATTTATGTGAACTTATATATGTTATGTTTTGTTAAAAAACATATTTTTCACAGTTTTTTATTATAAGCAGAACTCAAAATGAGAACACACAAAATTTGGAGGCATCTATGCCTGGAAACATCTATGCACCAAGTTGCAATTAATATTAACAATCCTCAAAAGTCCACCAGAGAAAGCAGTGTATCTAACTGAAGAATTAAATTAATGTAGCTACTCTGTGAAGTACAAATGATTCCTTTTCTCATTCCTGAGCTATACATGTATCTAAAGACTGCTATCGTCTTCCCAGACTGCTTTTTCTTCCTCAGGTTAAACTTTAGCCTTTTGAATCTTTCCTCATAAGCCATACTTTCCCCTACTCCAGTTACTATCATTGCTTCTCTTAGACTCTGCTTAGTGGCCCACATCTTCAGGATAAGACATGGAAGGTCCTGTCCAAAACTGGGAGACATGCTTCAGCTGAAACAGTGCCAGTGCCAAGTGAAGTGGAAGGATTAAATCGTCCACTGCTTAGACCATCCTGCTTCCGGTACCCTCCAGTTTGCAGGAACTCTCTGGGAGAGGGATTCTCTGGATTCACACACAGCAAACAGAGTCAAGAATCTGGAATTATTTAATGTGCCTTGAAATTAAAAAGGAATTGTGTAACACTGCCTTGCTATAACTTGGTGTCCTTTTCAGTGTATTACTTGGTGTGGAGTGAGTGCCATCTGGAGGTCAGGAAACGAGGAGCTCTGTATGCTTTCATGCTGAAAAACAAAATCCCCATATTTTATAAATGAAATGTTCTTACATGAATAGGAGCTTGAGCCTGACAGATACTGGACATCTGCCACTCAGTATAGAGTTTGTGACCCATAGCAAGAGTTGAGACTGCTCAGTATGTCTCACAGTAAGGCATGCAAGCGTAATGACTTTTCAGTATTATGCAATCACCAATAAATATGTAGCCTCTGAGTGGCTTGTGCAGTTTTTGGAAGAAGCTGTGGACAGCACAGAAAAGGAACGGCTTGACCTGCTTTCTCCTCTCCATCTTTCAGATATTTGAAGACAAACCAGTTCCTGGTGCAGTTTTCTGCTCACAGGAGAGAACAGAAAGCATGTTAGCTGAACAAGATGATGACTTTTTTAGAGAGTAGGTTCCCATTTGGTGTGTCTGAACACAGTTGTCCACCACAATTGATGTCTGCACAAAGTGGAATCAGTCCTTCTCACCTAGGCTGGTTGCATGATGTGGTCTTCCTTCTTCTCTAGGTAGCTTAGCTGTCATCTTGAAAGCCTTAATCCTCCAGTTCTCGCTGCATCGAGGAAGCCAGGAGAACTGCTTGGTGCCATGACTTCAGTGAGTGGGATTTGGCTCTTCTTTTTACAGTGTCTTTTGGTTTTTTTTCCAGAGACCACTTAGATGTTGATAGTGACCACACTGTTCCATACTGCCTCTTGTGCTTTTGAACTGCCTTCTGCTGCTGAAGTCTAATCATAAAAACAAATAGCCTTAGTTGCAAAGCATAAGTATACACATCTCCACCTCAATCTGGTGAGAGATTGCAGCCTGTTGTGTCAAGGCAATGCTAATGCCTTCTATGTTGATCTCCACCTAGGACTGAGCATGGTCCTACAGAAGCTACATACGGTTCAAAAGGGAGATACTGTATGTACACTCTCCATGCTCTGCTGATTACTGCTTTTTTCAGAACAACAGGTCATAAACAGAGTTTGCGTCTATGTAATGAAGAGGTACTAGTGAACAGGCTTTAGGTGTTGTGTCTATTTAGCTTGATGATGGTTTCCCTGGGCAACCACAGATTTTAGGAAAAATGAACCTCTTAAATTCAAGGTTGATGATGCTACGAGTGTAAGAAAGGTTGCTGAGCCAACACACCCTCTGAGCAAAATGTGAAAGCCTGCTTCCTTGTCAATGAGTTTCCATCAGCTAAACCAGAAAAAAAGAGTAAGAAAAAGGAATTTGCGAGCAGCAAATCTAAAGAAAAAAAAAAGAAAACTAGTGTGAAAAAAATTTGGTCTCCCTCCCTCAGCAGCGAGGGGTGAAAAAGCACAGAACATGCCACATGCCTTAAATTTTATTCTTTAGAGCAAGTTTAAACATGCAGATGACGGAGGCTGATGAATCCTTGACTACTAACTACATGAAATGCAACAAGATGCTGCGTTTTATTACGCTGACTTTCAGAACTGAAACTATGTTGTTTATGTTGGGACTCATCTGAGCGGGTCTCCATTGATTGTTGATTTTCAGGAGATAAAAATTCAGGAAGAAATTGCCTTTTGGCTGTAACCTTGTTCTTTCTGATGTTAGTGGCAACCTTACTGTAGACTTGTATGGGAAGATGGATGAGATCTGTAGTGCTAACTCTCTGTCATCCCAAATATGAAGAGGATTGTCTCCTATGGCATTATTGGACAACATCCATCTTCGGTCTTGAAAGAAAATCCATGCTAGACAGTAGTATTGGTCTCTGAGAAAAAGATGGAGGAATTTTTTACATGCTGTGGAGTCTGTTGGCTAGAACCATTCAACTTGCTTTGTTACTGTTACATTTTTACTGAAGCGCTAGGAAAGCTGGAGCTCACCCTCAAGTTTCCTCTTTCGTGCTCCACTGCTGAAGAAGTAATCCATGTTTACCAGAGCCCTGCCAAGTTCAGTATTCATTCGACTGCCAATAGTCTGGTTGGTAGAGTTGGGAACTTTGCTTGAGAACACAGATACATAGTTTGGCAGTGGCGTCTGCTCCTTTTTTTTACCCTGGGTAAGACAAAGATCGTTAATAAGTTTTCAGAATTACATCCATTTCTTGTTACAAAAATACAAGTTACTGAGATTATTTATAATATCAGCACTTTTGCTTTTGAAAGTAGAATTTGAATGTACTTTAAAATGTCATACTGAATGTACAGGAAAGTGTTGAAGAAATAAAGTAAAATGATTTTTTTTTTTTCCTGTCTTACATGGGAATAGGATAACACAGGAAAATGAATCATTTTCAAATGTGTTGTATAAAATGTCAGCTGGGACAGAAGTTTGCCTGCTCTAGAATGGTTGTGATGTGGGAGGTTTTTTGTTTCGTTTTTAGTAAGTGGCTTGGATTTCAGCACGATGACATTATCTTACAAATTTTCTCCTAGGAAGTTGGTTCTTCTAGCACTTGTCTTTCTGTGGAGTTGTTAATGCTGAAACAGATGGAACACACGCACGCACTGTATTTCTTTGTGGCGTAGGTAGCAGATGAAAGGCACTTCAGTTCTCTTTTATTTTTCCTAAAGATTTTAGTCTTAAAGCATTTGCCGATTATGCCTAAGTATGCTTCAATTTGAAATATTAGCCTAGCTCAAACTGACGATAACTAAAAAGAGCCAGGCTTACAGTTGAATGTTTGTTCAAAACTTACCATTTGGTCATAGTCCTTCAGGAAACTCCAGTTCTGGTACCTTGGAACAGAAGTAAAAAATACAGTGTAAAATCTTCTGTCTTTAAATAAAATAGTTAATGTTGGTTGCATGTTTAACTGCTCAGTTTAATACGTACAGCCAAGCTCTTACACCTGCAAACTCTTCGTACTGAAAACTGTGTTTTCTGTGGTGAAGCCCAGGGTTTTCTTTATTCCCATATACAGCCCATACTACATGAGGAGTGGGGTTTTTTTGCTAAAGGAAGATGAGGATAGCATGTCCACAATGTATTCCTTGTGCAAATGCAGATAAATTAGCAAAGTCCTGAGTCACTCTAGCAAACGTTTGTCCCATGCCTTGAGCAAGACACAGCTGCTTATTTTTTAAGTGACTGATATTCTGCTGGCAGAAGTCCCTGGTAGGAATTCCCAGAGCCGTATTTGCTGCAGGCAAACACCCACGGGAGTATTTTGTGCAGATAGGCAGCTGTGCTAGGAGCAAATCGAATCAGAAGACCTGAGTTTTGCTTTTCAGCTCTGCTCTGTACCTGGTGTGGGACTACAGGGCAAGTCCTTTGCTTTTCTGTCCTTTGCTTTCCCTGGCCTGAAATGGAGAAAATGAAAGTTCACCTGCTATTGTAAATGTACTGTGAGGTCAATAGAGGAAACAGTTATCTACAGCTGTATTTGCAGCAGGGCTCAAGGGACACCTGGGTTGACTCTCTGAGCTGGTTACCTGTGTCTACGCAGTGCTGCATCTAAGCTCATTCATCTAGTGCTGAAGCTGTACATCCTTCCGAGTTGAGCTTGTCTGTACAGCACAGCCGTGTACGATGTGGAGCTAGGAGCATTGGATTTCTGTGCTGCACTCCCCTGTGCAGTGCAGATATGCCCTAAGTGCAAGTAAAAGCTAATTTATGATTGTTGTATTTATCACTATATGTCTTGGTATACCAGCACAGCATAGAGGTCCTAAAATTTTTTGTCTTGCTATGCCAGCCACTATTTGAACATACCAGATTTGGGTGTTACTGGATGGTGCTAATTACTGAGAAATGCTTGGGTCTCAGATATTTACCTATATCCACTTCAAGTCAGACTATCAACACGTAGCAGCACTTTCCCCATCATTTTCTGGGGGGATGTGGAGCTGAAGGACAGTTCTCTGCAGGCTGTAGCATATGTAGTCTGATGAATCCAGCTTTAGGCATCTGTCCTTCACATGTCTGTCCTACCCTTTTACAAGAGTTTCTGTCTTCGTAGCTGAGACTGGAGAGCAGGACATGCATCAGCTGTGTGATGTGTTATCTTACGTACCCATGAAGGTGAGTTTGCACCAATATCCATGACTCTGAACCCCAGGGGGCAGGCACAGAGAGAGAGTCCCTCCTGCTGCCTTAGCTACGGAATGGGTATGGAACATGCTGGGCCCATTTGGG
>NW_009200798.1:46588-57645 GCF_000690835.1 Fulmarus glacialis | reverse complement strand
GGGGAAGGAGTAACATTGCCACCACGGCTTTGGCTTTGCATGAGTCAGAGTCCTGGTGTCAGCCTTTCCCTCAGGTAAAAGGAGCCAGGCAAGAGTACAAATGCGTCTCTGGGGAAATCAGAGCTGTGATTTGTATCTCCTCCAGAAAGCTGAGGAGGATGGGGGTTTTCAGATGGTTTCTTTTCCCATTCTAAAAAATCCTGAGAGTGATGTTCTTTTTTCCTCCCTTTACTTTAGCTTGGCTAGTGCGCAGTCGGAACTGGATCTGATTTTACTTTTACCAAGGATATTCTTCTAATAGGCATGCTCATGCTGTGTACTGAAGTATGAACATAAACACTTACTCAAAATACGTGGTAGAGACAGAGAGGATCTTAATTTTGGGTTCCTTCAGGTCACTGGTGTATACACAGTCAAAGCTTAGGTTGTATGTGTGCAGTTCAGTCTGCTGAAACGCTGTAACAATGGGGCATGTTCAGCAGATTTACAGATTGGGAATACAAAATCATATTTTGGCAGAACACTCTGTTCAGCTTCCATTTCAGCCATTTCCAACAATATGAGAAGAGGTGATAATATCAGTGTGTCTGCAATAAATTGTAAAGGTTGGCACATTTATATCTTCATTGTGGAAACCTCTATAAAGCTAGAAGATACTTAGCATGCAATTTTTTGCATCTCTTCTCTTAAAGCTTAAGACCAGCATGCCAGAACATATTACCATAGATGTTGTCCAGTGAAGGAGATAGAAAGTCTTAGAAAGAAAGGTGTTTTAGGGTCTGATCCAAAGTCCCTGCAGAAGAAAATTTCCTTTGATAGTGTAGGCTTTGGATCAAGCCCTAGGACTGTCAGGGAGTATCAGTACCACTGTTGAGTAGAAGAAGCACGAACTGGAACAAGTGACTTACCAGATTTTTCTTCCTCTCTGTTCAGCCTCCACAGACTCTCTCCAGATCTTATCCTGTTGAACCTGGTCCTGCTGCAGTGCTGCCTGCTCGTCTGCCCAGGCCCAAGTAGCTGGTTTTGCAACGACAGGTCTTCTGGGTTGGGTGCTGCCAAAAGACACAGCTGGAGCTGAGGCTGGTTGCCCCAGAGGTGTGGTTGCTGGTTGCCAAGACCTAACCAAGGTATTTCTCCTGAATCCAGAACCCTTTCCCAACTTGTCCATTTTGAGAATCACTGTATTCCCAGTATTGTTAGGTATATTGTGACTGTTAGGAAAGTTAAACCTGCTATTGGTTGCACTTTCAAAGCTCCTTCTCTCCTAACATTTTCTTTTAGCTGCCGATTTGGAGCGCTTTCAGAAAACGAACATGCACAGTAGCACTGATAGGCAGTGCTCGGCACTGTTTTACTTCCCTCTTATTTAATGCTCATTTCCTACTGCTTTATGTTGCTTTGTTGCTTGAACGCTGAAGGAATTTTCATGGTAACAGCAATTTTGTAAGAAATGACTGTTATTGAAAGCCATTGGATCTCCAGCTGTAACCAGCAAACTCTCAGCTTCCGAGATGATTACTGCTGCTTGCAGCTGACACCAGCCTCTATTCAAAATCCTCAGAACAATAAAGTCTGGTTTAGTAGCAAAGGGTGCTGTGGAGATTGCTGCTGAGTATGTCAGGAGGAGTTTTGTTGTGGTTATGTAGCAGAAGCAAAATCTCCTGAAAGCTGTTGGTTTCCCTGGTGTGTTTACTGTCTCTATTGGAAACACGTCTGACTTGCGAATATTCACCAGAAAGGGAGCAGAGACCCAGTGGTACAGCTGCTGGGGCATTGAACTCTATTTGGGGCAGAGCTTGTTTGTTTAAAATAAGGTATTTCAATGAATCTGTGCTTTGAAAGCTCCTTATTTTCAGATTTAAAAAAAAAAGAGCAGCCAGAGATAATCAAAACTCCTTTTTAAGTACTTAAAGATTTCTGCAGAAGGTATTAAGCAACTATGAGTAGTAGTTCTTAAGTAATTTTAAAGGGTTATTAGCATACAAAGTGAGAATTTTCAAAACAGTGTCCAAAATCTCAGTGTTTGTCTTTACAGGCAGCCTCTTGGGCTTTTGTGAGATGAAGTCACTTCCTCAAGTATTTGTGAACTTGCAGGAAAACGGAGTGTTTTAAGTATAAATTTCCTCTGAAATTCTTGACTGACTTGTTTTTGAGTAGTCTGGATTAGCTCCAGATGAATTCTAGCCTCTTGATTCATCTTCCTGGTAAATGCTAATGAACCTTGAATCTGCTTTTTTAGGGGTTTTTTGGCAAACGTATTTGCTTGCAGTATCAGGAAATACACGCTGAATTTGGTAAATAATTTCTTTTAAAATAGTTACAACTATACAACAATCTGAACACTTCATAAAGACATATTTGAGTAAGAAGTACTTCTGTATTTGGAAAAATTATTCTAACTTTGAAGGTTGCAATAACATAACTTAAGAAGAGGTAAACACCTCAAACCACTGTGTTTGCTTTGGGTTTGACTGAAATTCTAGTAGACTGTTTGTTTGTTTGCTTGTTTTTCTGAGATAATTGAAACCTAAACAGTGTTTTTCATCTCTTTCAGCCAAAAAGCAAAAAAAGTCATGTATCTGCACAGCATTATCATGAACTGAAGGAATGAACTGTTTGCCAACCTGGCCTGATAGTTGTCTCTGTTCCTCTTGTGGAATCTGCTTACCCTGCTGCATTCGTTCCAGGGTCCTCTCCAAGTTGGAGTGTGTGTAGCTGGTTGGAGAATGGGGTTTTGGGAGCATCTAACTGCTTTAAAAGGAAGCTGAGGCATGTTTGGAAGATCCAATGCATTATTCAGTGTGCATGGGCTTTTAGCTCCTGATCAGGTCAGGAAGGGATCCTGATGGGAAGTCTGTTCCTGTGCATGGAACGCTTTTTAATTCTTGTTTACAAAGTTCTTGTGTTATTTTAATTCTAATCCTTCCTTCAAGTAAATTTCTGCAAATTAAACATAATAATAAACTAAAAATGGTTATTGAGCTGAGTACATAGCTTCCAAATGACTACTTGTAACCATTGAATAAACTGGACAGAAAGATTACAAGCAGGTTTTTAAAGTCTATGCCATTGAGTGGTGTCTACAAAGATGCAGGAGTTGTAACTACCCTGGTTTTTATGCAAGTGTAGGGCTACGAAGTGCCTCTCAGAACATCTTACTGAAAGTGAACTCATAGGTTAAAGCCACATCTGTTGGTCTGAGACCCTACAACCTCAGAAAAGAAGGAAGTCTTAACTGTTTAGGATTTCTTTAGGCTTTAAACAAAAGTTGCTATGAGTCTACATGCAGGTATTGGACACTTCATGGTGTTCAAGCCATTTCTCTGGAAATAATAGATGGAAATGGGATCATAGCTGTTTAAATAAGTTGTGTTTTTAAAAATAATATGATAAAATGGCTTTTAAATGTAGCTGCTGTTCCAAAAAAAGGTATTTTTTTGGAAAAAAGGTATTTTGAAAATTATCCCATTTTCTGCTGGGACCAGAAGTCATTAAGGGAGTGGTTATGCACCATTAAAGCACATCAAGGTGAGTGTAAGGATGGCATTTCTGGGCATTACTCTAGATTCCTTATTGGATATACTAGTAGCCCATTTAGGCCTTTTACTAGATGAACAGCTCAGCAGAACTGCTGCAGATACTGAACTATTTCCCCTCATGTTACCATCTACCATTTTATTTGTTTATTATAACAACTCGGGGCGTTTAAGCAGGGAGCTCATTTGAATTGGTATGACTGATTTACTGTGTACTTCTTTTCGTCCTGTAGTAGAATAGGTTGATGTTTATTGTGGCTTCATGCCATACTTATCTATGTAAATTGATTATAGCATCTTTATTTTTTCTGGTTGAGGACATGAAACTTGAAAAAAGTTATGAGTGTCACTGTAGGAGATGGTGCTTAGGAGTTTGTTTTGGGGTTAATTTATCTGACGAGCAGTGTCAGTGCCCATCATTCTGAGGAAGAACTTGACTGAGGTTAGTCTTTTGTTGTTGCCAGACAAGTGATGATACGCACTTCAAATTCATTTGTGAAAAATATGACGTGAGTTATTTGCCCCTGTCAAAGGAAAAGGTGTCTAGAGAGGCTTTTTATGGAGGAAAAAGTTCAGGTGTTCAGATAAAACATTTTTATTTGACCACAAGAGGGTATTGCAGTATCAGTTATGCAAGACTTGAGCTAATGTTTGCCTTTATATGCACTGCCTTATTTTTAAAACACACATTTCTCAAAATTGATCATTTACATTAGGCTGTAGTTAAGAAAAACCAGGTTTTGTATGCCAGTATTTGATGTCCAGGCAATTTCTGAGCTGGTTTTTCTAAAATTTCTTTTGTTTTTTATGTAACAAGTTTCTTGAAGCTCAAGAAGAAGTTCTCATAGATTTCACTGGAAGACAGGGACTTCAGAGGCTTATTCCGAAACACTGAAAAACTTAATGGAAATTGCTTGGTTAAATGCAAGAATACATCAGTTACAGAAGGGAAATAATAATAGGAGATGAATGTATTGCTGCTTTGGTTGGAAGTGCATGTTGGTCCAGGATGGGCACTGTCAAAGTCAGACTCTGATCTGATTTTCTCATGTGTTCCTATTTGCAGGAATAAGGTCTGAAATCTTTTTTAGCTCATTTGTGTTTCCCAGATTTCTCCTTTACATCCAAGTCTTCTACAGTATACATCCAGTGTTGGTTTGCACTTTTTTCCTAAGTCAGTACTGTGTTGGGACACTTTCCTCCAAAAGTTCTGTCTTCTAAACTTTAAGGACAGTGTTGCCAAATGTTCATGCCATGTTTTGTACAGTTCAGACCATGGAAGAGGGAGCTAAAAGGATTTCTGGATTCTCCCGCTCCTAGATCTGCTGCTGAATTTAGGAGAAGATACATGGTATGCCTGCCTGTCTCTCAACAAGCCCACCTGTAAAAGAGGAAAGATCACAGCCATATCACATTATCTGTGAAGAACAAATTTCCGAGGGGTGTGATAGCGATTTGATGGACAGCAAAGCAATTTTCATATAAGAAAGTTGGTGTTTGTGAGATATTGCAGAGATTTAAGAAACACACACATTTAAAAACACAAGTGCAGTGTATATGTCACATGTGAACACGAGGCAGAAGCAAGATCATCGGCTGGAGGAGAGGGCAGCTCTCCGGAGACCAGCTTTTCAGAGCAGATTGCTATTCAGATGATCTCTGCCATTTCATGAATGGGAGAGAGACCCCCATGTAAATCTTTCGGAATGAGCAGTGTTGCCGGCCTCAGATAGTGACATTTGTGTTTTCATCATCATCTTCCTCAAATGAATAAAGATCAGTCAAGTCAGTCAAGACTGCAGGCTGGAAGATGGGTCATGGCGATGGTTAGCAGAGTGGGGTGTTAGATGATCGGTCAGAGGATGCTGAGCACCCAGCAGAGAAGTGACGGATGGCAGGGCATTACCGTGGCGCTTTCTCACTGGCCCTGGGCATTAACCAGCAAGGGCTCTAGAAAGCCCAGAAGTGACAGATCCTGCTGACAAGCTGTGTCTTGGTCTGGCAGGAACAGAGTGCCTTCGGTTGCTGTATGCAGCCAAAATGAAAACAAATCCTGCACACTGCCAGTTTGGAGTAAAACTCCTTTTAACTGATTATGTAGCTGCTTGATTAAAGGCCTCATGCGTTAAGTTTTGCTGTAGCTTTCGTAAAAATGTATAAACTTCTTTCTTGTCTTAATGGAGTTCGGCTGAGAGAGCCTGGCAAGTGGAGCGTCTGTTGCGTCGGCAGCATACAAATACCAGTGAGGGAATGTCTGCTTCCAGTGACAGAGAGTCTGACACTTCAAAATAAAATCAAAGCTGTAATGCAGACTGTAAGAAATCTGTTGTGAATTTTTTTCATCCCCTTCTTTTAATATAAATTCTAGTGTTACAAAATATTTTAGCTACTGATATGCAGTTTGCTTTATTTGAAACAAAAATGATTTATTTGAAAAAATACAATTTACTTGAAAAAAATATTAAACAGCAGCTATTCCCTGCATATATAGAATATGCAGGGCTTTTACATTAGAGTCTTCTGCTTAAATCTATCGCCTGAGCAAAGTGATGGTATTTCAGGGAGGGAGCGCTGCAGGGCTGGTGTGTGAGTAGGGATGTTTGGACGTATCTGGTTTGAGGAGAAAGAACTATAAGAATTGTCCCTCACTGAGGAATGTTTTCAGCTGGTATTTCACATAATTTCGGTAGTAGAGGCTAGATCTTGTCAAGAAGTGCAGTATTGCGTGGAAAACCAAAGTTGTCTTCGTTAGTCAGAGTTGCTCAAGTCACATCCTCACCACAGCAGGGAGCTCTGGTAACTGCATAGTGGAGCTTGGCTTTATTCTGTTCATCCTCGCTGTTTTCTTGCACAGTTCATTAACAGATTTAAGAATTTCAGTGTATAAAATGATTAAGTACTTCTGAAAAAGCTGTGCTTCATAGTGCTTAAATACCTAAGGCAGCAGTTTGACCTCTGAAGTCTGGCGTAGCCCTGCTTTTCTGTGCTCCTGTGGTACATGTTAACAGTATCAGCTTACAGGTCAGTTTGTAACAGCTGAGGAGAAGCTGCTTCACAAATACTACAGAGATTCAGTTTTCTCTCTCTGCTACCTGGGGCACTGTAGTACTTACAGAAGTATTTTATCTTGTGAATTACAATATTCCAGGTGTGTATCACCATATATTGCAATGCGCAAGATACTGTTCAGTTATTTTTGGGTTATTCTCTGTTTCTTAGCTATCTCCTCCAGCAGCTGAGAGTCTGTTTGTTGATCTGCACTTTAATACACTAAATGTTTCATCTACCATCTGCTCACCATATTCAGAAAGGAGATTAACTTTCTGTTTTGGTGTGAGATACCAAAAATTCTCTGCAGCAAGTTAGGCAAAGTTTTCAAATCGGGGTACCTAAAATTTGCTTTAAATTGTGTCTCTGGCTATTAAATGAAAGGGACCTGTTTTTTCAAACGTTCTTAACCTTTTCAAGTTCTGTTGGCTGAGAATTGAGCTACTTCCTTTTAGTATTTTTCAAGATAAGTGTCAGAGTCTAAAATTGGGAAGCCTTGCCTGAACATGTCAATCACAAGCTTTATCTGTTTTTCAGCAAAGCTTTTAGCATCTTCATTGCAGCTATTAGTGTAGGTTTCCTTCTTAAATGTAGAAGCTGGTGTTAAATCACACTTCAGTTTGATGTTTGGCCAACTCTGACTATTGGGGATTAGAAGGAAGTTTTTCCTAAAGGCAGGATGTTCCCGTAACTGGATGTAGGGGGTTTTGTGTATAGCCTTTTCTTTGATATGCTAGAATCTGGTGGCAAGTTTCCTGAGATCATAGGAGAATTCAGGAGGAAGGGACCTCAGGAGGTTTCTAGCCTAACCTGCTCCTCAGAGCAGGGTCAGCTATGACATCAGACCAGCTGCTCAGGGCTTTATGCTGTTGGTCTTGAAAGCCTCCAAGGATGGAGACTGCACAACCTTCTTGGCTAATGGGTGTCACTGCTTGGCTGTCCTCATAATGAAGTTTTGCCTTATATACAGTCAGAACCTCTTGTTTCAACTTGTGCCCATTTTATTTCATCCTCCCACTGGACACCGCTGTAAGCAGCCTGGCTGTGTCTTTCCAATAACCTCCTTGCAGGTACTGGGAGACTGCTCTTGGGTCTTCCTACAGCCTTCTCTGCTCCAGGCTGAGCAGGATTTGATCACCAGATGCATTGCCTGTGTTACACAGATTTGTCAAACGTTTACCTAGCTCGTTCCATTCTCAATCCCTACCTGATTTGACCGCATACAGTCATGCCCAATGAGACAGATGCTCCTTGAGGCCTAAAAGGAAAGTAACAGAGTGTACCGGGAAAGCACAATCTGTTTTGCCATTCTTTTCTTGGATCACCTGCACTGTTCTGAAGTTCAGTTCAGCCTTATTCCTTCTACGGTTGTAGAGAGCTTCTTTGTTTTGCTATGGAGCTGGAAACTTTTGTTCCCTGAAGAAATGGCCAGCCAGAACAATGTGAAATCTTCCTGGATGTGTTTGGAGCTTTGTATTTTTAGCTCAGTTGTGCAACAGTTCACATGCGAATACTCAAACAGTAAGGCAAAAATGAAAGGAAAACAGCTATGGCCCTAGACCTTATGGCCAGAGCAGCCAAATGGACTTTGAACAGCTTTCAGACCGGACTTCCATTGTACCAGATGCTTCGTTAAAGGTCTTGTTATGGTTTAATGAAGAGAATGAAAGCCTGGCTCTTAGCATGGGCTATATTCCAGTTTTCAGGACAGGTCCCAGTTTTTAGGAAACTTTTTGCTTAGGTGACTGCTTAAGTTTAGAAAGCTTCCAAAGCAGTAGAACAGCTATGCAATTAAAAATACAGTTGCAGAATTAGGATAAAATCCTACTTTCTTACAGCAGACCACTTAATGAGAAAAGGGCAAGACCTTATCCTACTTTTTGTGTGAATTAGCCACATAATCTACACTTGTGCAGTATGAGGATTATATACCTCTCTTTAAAAATCCAGCTTTGATCACAGCACTGACATAAGTGCACCTACCAGCTTCTTCCACGTAGACATCATAAAAAACTTTTCAGCAAAACTGAGATTGTGGAAAATTGTTGACCTGTTCAACATGAAATATTGCATCTTGAAATATAATGAGATCAGTGAATCTTTGATGAATGAGAAGCAGGGTTTCCAAAATGCTTCCAGGATCTGGAGTCCCAGGACAGAGAGCAGAGTAAAGCCAGCAGCCTGACAGCATGGAGAACCCTGTGTCAGGTGAGGTCTTCAGCAAAACTGAGATTGTGGAAAATTGTTGACCTGTTCAACATGAAATATTGCATCTTGAAATATAATGAGATCAGTGAATCTTTGATGAATGAGAAGCAGGGTTTCCAAAATGCTTCCAGGATCTGGAGTCCCAGGACAGAGAGCAGAGTAAAGCCAGCAGCCTGACAGCATGGAGAACCCTGTGTCAGGTGAGGTCTCCTACCGCTTCCAGTGTTCCTGCTGCTGAACAGAAGGAATCTCAAAGCTCTGCGATCCTGGGCTATCTGCGTCCTTGGCTTCTGTATGTTTTTAAATGAGTGGAAAAGATAGCAACCAAAATAGGGATATTCAGATGTGTTTTTTTGTTCTTGATGATCTGCTGCAGTGTTACAGATCATTGGTAGTTTAAACCACAAAAAGAGCATTCTGCAAATCTTGATTCTTGTCTGCCGTGCATGCTAAGGATCCTTTAAATGTATTCTAAATTGTTTAAGATTGACTAACCTGTGCAAAATTAGTTGGGTCAGTTGAGTTAGTGACACACAGAGTCACACACAGAGGCATCTGCTTGCCATTTAGGATACTTGAGAAATCCACGCAGGGCCAGCAGATCCATAGCAAACCTGCAAGAGAACCATGTCTTTCTACGACAGCAGGAGGGAAAGGCAGGAACATGGCTGTCAGGTTGCACTGGATGACTATGAGTGCATCCATATTCACATCTGAGGTCCAGTTAAGAGTGTTTTTCAAGCAAATCTCCCAGTCATCTCCATGGGTTGTGCCATGGGGTGGTCTTGGAACATGCGGTCTATGGGGACTCCTGGGTTGCTGCTGGGGAGGGCAAGCTGCACCCACTCTCCAGCTGCTCATGGGCATTAATGCTCCGTAACCAGTAAAAAACAGGCAGCCCCTGGCCCGCAGGGTGGATTAAACGTCCTTGAGACCTTAACAACCGTTGGCTTCGCTCCACAGATCCACACTACGTGCTATTGTAGATATGTTCCCTAGGCCTCCATTACCTGTAAGGACGGTGGAGATACCCTTATGGAGTCCTACATGCTGATGTTGAAAATGAGATTTCTTAATATGAAAGAAACATGTAACTACACCTACACTAGGAAAATAGTGCCGGGGCCTGCTCTCTGGGTGGGAATCAGAAGCATTCCCCACCTTAGTGGAAGAGGTTTATTATTAAGTGATTGCATTATGTTGCATGATATTTTCTGTTACTTATTTGCTGTTTAAAAAGGGAGTTAGCCAGGAGTAAAGGGAGAATTTGGACGGGACTTCATAGAAGAAATAATTTAAATTTCCAGTCTTGTGTTGGAGGAAAGTATGTGGTTTTTCTCCTCTATTTGATACGGTTTATATTCCTAATTCCAGCCATTCTTCTTTTGTAAGGGTTTTGTTTATATATTTGAACCTAACAATTGGAGGGTTAAGGATGTGTTCGGACTGCCTTTTTTGCAAGTCTGCTTATGAAAGCCATCTATGCCATTAGCATAAAATAAAAAGCAGAAAGTTTCTTACACTTGCAGTTCCAGTAGGACAGCAGTTCACAGGAAGTTTTGCTGGTGAATGAGAATGTCCTTTTTGAAAATAGCCTGCACTACCTCCTTAGTTAAAATGATACCATACTCTTGCAAATGGCTAATTGAGGAGCAACAAGCATCTCTGTGCTGTATCTCGTTGCTCTTTGCCTGTTCCCATTCCACCAGGGTCTCATTAACTTGCCGTAATGTGAATATTCACCTAGGCTGCATACCTTAACTTGCACAAACGTAGAATTTTGCAAGAGGACTAGAAAACAGCAACAATCAAAGCAGATTTTTCAAACTGCTGCTTCTTTTTAAAGCTTTTATCACAAAATGCAGATTAAAATACCATTTTTAACCTTAAAAAAAAAAGTTTAGCTTGCTTTTCTACATACCTTTGTTTATGGTGAGTATTCAAATTCATTTCCTTAGAATAAGGACTTCTCTGCACCATGGTGTATGACGCTTGCTTTACTTTACACTTTCTGTTTTATGGACTCCACTATTGGTACTGTTGTTAGCTGGGAGAAGTAAATAGACCTTGAGCAAAAGATCACACCATAGCAACCCTCAGCTTCTGTTTACAGTTCAAATCAACGTCTGTGCCGTGGAAATTTATGTCCTGAGGAATTTTCTAAACCAGTACGCTAATTGTTTTAATAACAAAAGGATTGATGCAGATAAGTTGAAGACAAATTTACACTCGATATTTAAATGGTGAATCAGTAAATAATACATC
>NW_009200798.1:0-46557 GCF_000690835.1 Fulmarus glacialis | reverse complement strand
GGGAAAGGGTATTTTTTGACTTATTTGTCATACTAGAAAGTGCATGACAGTTCTGACAGAGAGATTCGTGTAAGCACTTGGCAGAATATGAGTTCTCCCATTAAAATCAATATTAAAACTCCCTTTGTTCAATGGGAGCAACTCTGTGTGTTTTGAAAACCTAAACCTGTCGGTTTATAATTTCCTCACCTTTTGGTTGAAGAAGTAGCTTTTACTCAAGCAAAACTTCTATTGACTGAGCTGGACATTTTGCTCGAGAAAAGCTCGTGGAGTAAGTTATGTGCCTCTGAAAATCCTAGCTGCAGGGGGATTTTAGGCCTTTAAAGGATGTGCCAGGAAAGGACATTTTTTCCTTTCTGCAACTGATACTAAGACACTGTTGCTAGTAGTGCTTTGGGTTGGTTTTTTTAATATGCAAGCAGGCAAGATTTTATTCCAAAGGGTAATCATTCCTTAGAGATTTCACCCATACATGTTGGTCCCTCAGCTGGCTTGCCTTTGTACTTGGCCAGTGGTGCAGAAAGCATGGTCAGCGGCAGGGTCTGTCTGGGATGGAGTCACCATTTTGGAGGATATTGTATCTGGTGAGGCCCGCGTGGGTTTTGGCATGGAGAGTTGCTGGAGAAGCTGATTAGGAGGCAGGGCAGGGTTAGGTATGTGATGATGTGCTTCTGATTTGGTTCCCACTCATGTCTGTGTGTTCTGTGGGATATCTATGTTTTAATTTAAATATAAATGTGGTATCTGGCCAGCTGATGATATCACTGGACAAATGAAGCATGCGTAATCCAACCAAAACTGGGCCAACCAACACGTCCAGTGGTTGTAAGCGGGGTTCACTGTTCAAAAAATGGTTGCTTTTGCACAAGAAGCTGTGTTGCAATGCTGTTCGGTGTTCTTAAGAGCGTGCTAAATGTAGCAATGTGCCATTGCATGGTCGGAATTTAAAAATATCAGCCAAGTAGCAAATCTGACATCTATGATCGTCAAATGAACCAGATGAAATGTACCTTGTAGAATATTATTTTATCTCTTCTGTATTGGGGTGAAGAACTGAGGGTCAGATGCAATCCTTGAATTCGTTCTGGATAGCATATAGAGCAGGGGGACTATGTATATAGGAACCAGGAGGCACCAGATATAGGACACCCTGTGTCTGCACACCCTAATGAGCTCGGCAGAGTGGAGTCACTTTTTAGGCTGGGGGTGGTGGGCACAGTGTACCTCTGTGCGGACTGGGGGTATTGGCTGGCTGGTACTGGAGAGGTGGGAAGCCTATGGGGCGGAGTATGGGACAGTCCTGGGGAGGGCTAGAGAGCCCGGGGGGAGCTGTGGGGTGGGCTATGAGGGGGTGGTGGGAGGCAGATGCGGAGGTGTTGGGGTAGTATTGCAGCAGGGGTGGTACTGATGAATATTTTGGGGGATGTGGTGTGTGGCACCCATGGGGGGGTCGTGCCTGCGGGTATGAGCACAGAGAACAGCCCCCATCAGCACAGGGAGCCAAGGAACAGAGGTAGGTTTAATATGGAGTGGCTGGGAAATTGGGAAATCCTCAGGGTGATAGACATGATCAGAAAAAAATAATAGCTACAGAACATGAGTGGAAAATGAGTCTTGAAACCCAGAGGTAGCTGATCCCCACAGAGCCTCCGGTGCGATGCTTGCTCAGAGCCCGCCTGCAACACGCACAGATGCAGGTTTGCGCCTCTTCTCTCCCAGCTTCCTTACATCACTTAAAGGTTACTTAGGTAAGGGAAAAGTCATGCTTTTTATATAGCACTCGCTGCTATAGAAACCACTAGCTCTGTAACAACGTGCCCTGCTATGGAGGCACAGCTGGCAGCAGCTCCGGACTAGGCGATGCCGTAACCTGTGCTGTCAGTCTTCTGTATTTTCGACCAAAGCCCAGCTGCCTTCGGAACTGCTGTGTGTTTTTCACTTTTGCAACATGCAGCTTTTTAACGTTGGAAATAAAGACGCCACAGCGCAGGAGTAGTTTATGCTGAAGAAGAAATCCATAGCTTTGTAGTATAAAGGTTTATCTGCTATTTTAAGTCTGTTGCAACGTGCGGATGACATTAAGCCTCTGCTGCTTTGAATTATGGTTGTAACTTTCCCCAGAAAGTCACTATCGGCCATCTCTGTGTCTCTCCAACAGGAAAGGAAAGGCAGCATTAAAGGAGATATATGGAAAGCATTGTGTCTGCTAAGCCATTCATGGCAGTGTTAAGATAAAAAGTCTGTAAAATGACTGAGTATCTGATGAATGTTTCTGAAGTCAGAGGAGGATGGAGCTATGAGGGGAGAAAAGCAATCTACTATTGATCCTCAGTCAATAGAGCAATCCTGCTAATGCTTGTAATTCTAATTTCTGTCACTAGAAAACAAACAGAACAAGAAGAGAGAAAACAAACGTAAAACATCCCAAAGACATCTGAAGTGCTCTCTGCTAAAAGTAAAATGGAGATTGGATTAATGAAGTGTATTAAAGCAATAGATGTGCTTGCTTCTTTAGAGATTACAAGATCTCTAGATGAAGAAAAAGGGAGCTGCTTTATTAAAACCCAAATTCTGGATGTTACAGCTAAGGCACTATCTCAAAAGCATTTACCTGAGAAATGAATCTGCAAGTAAATACTCTGATGAGACCAAAAAATGATGTAGAAGATACAGTACAAAGTAAAGCTCTCTTTTCAATGACCAGGGTTAGCTTGTCTTGAGCACAGTCATGCGGTGTGTGTCCTCACTGAAAATAGATGTCCAGGAAACCTGAACAGGAGCTTTCTGCAAAGGAGAAGATGAGGATAGGCAACAAGGACAGGGATTAAAAACGGTTGGTTGCTTCCATGAGCAGTACTGCCTCTGAGTCATGCTTTAGCCTCCCATCCTGTGGAGGGGGCAAAGCAAGGCAGAGGCCAACCCTTTTTTTTCCCTTTTGAGTGATTTTTCCAATGGCTGCACTATGTTTAACTCATGCAAAACAGCATCCCAGACTATAGGCAGTGAAGCTGTAGGCAGGCGGTGTTGGCAAGATATTTTACGGACAGGCAGAGTGGGTCCCACCTGTGTTTGGCTTAGCAAAGCCTCCTCCTGTGATCCAGCCGGGTGCATTAACCCCGCCAGCACCCGACGGCTGCTGCCTGTGGACTTCTCGCAGGAGACAGCCCTGCCCTCACCTTGTGCCAGGACCCTCCCCAGAAACGCACACAGAAGCTTGTTGCAGAGCACCAGGCTTCCTTTGGCTCCCAGTGTTAAGTAATTAATTGAACACCTTTTGGTCCTGGAGAAAAAAAAAGCCCTAAAGGTTTTTACAAGTATTTTGCTGTACCCAAAGGTGTTAATTGCTCCTCTTCCCATCATTTCCCGTTCCACAGAGATATGCTCACCTCCAGAGTATCTTTACCTTCTCTGGAGGTAATCTTCCACTTACAGCAAGTTTATCTTCATTTTGCTGTTTTCTACTTCTTTCTTCAGATGTCCTAAACTAATATCCAGAGGTAGGTGGCTGAAGTTCAGCTCTTGATGCTGTGCCATTGGCCTCAGCAAGAGTTTGCATTTGACTTCCATAGCCCCGAGCAATGGCAGTTTCCTTAGGTTTTTTGTTCTTTGGCCCACAGAAAGCCCTGCAAAAAGTTTAATAAATTAGGCTGCTGGTTTCGAGAGAGACTTGTTTGCAGGTTTAGGCGCTGAATGTATTTTGGGTTCCAAACCAGTCATCTCGGAGGAACCCCGATGTCCCACTAGCAAAGTACTGAGTGGGGCAGAAGCAAGGCAAGGACTGTGTATGGGGGCTGGGGAGCTACAGCGGAGGGGAAGGGCGAGAGCTTCAAATCCTGGCATTTACTTCTGCAAGTTAAAAGCTAATTCTGCAAGCTTTTACATTGCTTTATCCAGCTCCTCTCATTTCAAACACTAGGACAGGCTATGCTGTATGCCCAGCAGCCTTCCCTTTGGTTAATAAACGTTGCAGGAGTAGAAACGCAACAGCAAAGTGTTGATGCTTCTCCAGGTACCCCTGAGTACCTTCTGCAAGCCCAGGGTGTTCTGGAATGGTGAGACCAGTACAACTCAAAACACAGACAGGGAGACACATGGGGTTGACAAACTGCTGTACACAAGCTATTGGAAAGTGCACACTGAAAGAAAGATGCTGGCCCACTACCTCTTCTTTGAAATCAGTAGCCTTGTCAGGTGTTTTCAGAAGTAAAGATACTCTAGAAGTATTGAAGTTCATCCTCTAGGAGGATGAGGATTCTGGCAAACTGCAAAACCAAGTCTCTCTAGAAAGCCTGCATGATTTACACACCCACCTCTTCTTAGTTTTGAATAATCTAGGATTATTGCTGCCAGACAAACTAAATTAGTCCTGTCATAAGCTCTCAAAGCCAGGCAATAGCAAAACCAACTCAAGGGGTTTTGTTTTCTTCTTTAATTTTTCAGGGCTTTGCAAGCTGTGGAAATGATGAAACACCTAAAACAGTGCGAGAGAAAAGATTGTGTAGAATTATACTAAGTAAGCTTTCTGGTGGGAAGCATGCAATTATATATTATGTACTGTCAGCACATGGAGCGTGATGGGACTATAATTTTACCTATGTTATTTCCCCTGGTTGCCAGAGAAACCATACTAAGAAAAGTCAAAGTGCTCCTGTCCTTATTGATCTCCTTACAAACTCTCACAAACAGCATCAGATGTTATAATTATTATCTCTTCACTGAGCTGATATCTGGCATCACACATACCACTGTCAAAATCAGCTGGTTTACCAGTGCGTAAATCTAGACATAAAACTATATAAAAAAAGCTACGCTGAAGGAAATGGAACAAGCACATTAAATAAAAGTAGTCATGCATATGAATGCTTCCCTTTGCCTTTTCTTGAAAAGCCTTATTGATGTAGATTGAATTGAGAAAAAAACAGGCTGCCAAGTCCAGGATAATTAGTCCTTGTCAATTTTAAGGTGAGTGAGGTGGTGATGAAGGTCTCACTGATGGCCGGTGGCGTGCACGCTGCGGGGAGCTGTGTTCGGGGAGGAGCAGGAGCTCTTTGGAGACCTTTGTTTCTAACCACAGGCTGGAGCGGGTTTACTTGGCAGCCTTGGGAAATAACACGGCGGTGTCTCTTGGATGGATTTTAGGAGACGCGGGGCAGGGAGGACAGCGGCAGGGACCTGCCGGGGGACAAACAGCTCTGGGGCAGCAGTAGCAGGAGGGGAGAGGTAAGCCAGAAGGACTTTTCATCCCCTCTCCCTGTGAAAGCAGCGTCTGAGCAGGTGGCTGAAGGCTTCCTCCTCCTCCCCCTCTTCCTCCTCCTCCTCCTGCTCCTCTTCCTCCTCCTCCTTCTCCTCTTCCTCCTCTTCCCTGTCAGAGTCCCACAGGGAGTGGGGTCTCTGGGGCTCTATGGAGGAGCAGGGTAATGGGACCACACCAGGGCAATGGGGGAAAGCTGCCCATCTGGCAGATCCTGGAATTAAAATTTTAATACGATTTTTTTTTCCTGTTCCTTTTCCATCTTTTGAGAAGGGGTGCTCTGGGCCTGAAGGAGCAGTATCTCCATGATCGATGGATTTTTTCGTCCAGAAAACTGAGGGTACAGATAAACAGGGAGTGATGGCTAAAATGAACCTAAACTAGAGTGGCTGCAAACACATCCCATGCTGTTTCTGCAGCCTCTTGTAGCAGCGGCCTGTGGCCCCACACCTGAGAACCTCTGCTGAGTTGTAGATACAGAGAAAAAAGACTGCTTTTTGAGTCTTATTACTAGTGTATAAATAAAAGCACAGGAAGTCCAGAGAGAAGGAGTTTATTTTGAAGGGGAAACGGAGCAAAATATCAGATTTGGGCTTTAGTGGTGGGACTGGAGAGGTTTTTGGTCCCAACCCATGGGTATTCCTTCCCTCAAGTTCTCCTGTTCGCTTCCGAATTCTCTGTGTCCCCTGTTGCCCTCAGATGATGGGCAATCACGGTCTCCCCGGGCAAATACGGCTGTTCTGGGAGGCTGGGATTGGGAAGGCAGGTCTCAGGTCAGGAGAACTGGCCTGTGCGTGGTGTTGACAAGCGTAGCATACCCCTGGCTGGTCTGCAACTTCTGTTGGGAATTGCAAGGCAAAAAAGCCAGTTCAAATTTATTCAGGGTGGTGAGTGCAAGGCAAGTCCGAGCACTTGGGAGCCTTTAGTGAGAGCTGAGAGGTGGACACACAAGCAGAAATGTTAAAGTTGGGTTTGTGTGCATGTGTTTGTCTACCCTTCCCTAAAGCTAATGGAAAACTCGGGTTTTCCCCTCATTTTTGGAAGAATTTTCTCAAGTAGGTTTAACAGTATGTGAAGAAGAAATGACAACACCTCCCTGTCTCATTGGCAGCCTGCAGCTAACTTGTAATGAATTTTTCTTAATAACATTTCAATTATTCTCCTTCCTACTGAGGGTGAGTGCAAGATATAACTTAAGTAAAATTATTACAGCCCTATTTTTAAATGTCCCTGTGCAGAGTAACAGTTGGGGTGTCGAGTGGCTCTGGTGTTTGGAAATTATGTCTGACAGCCCCAGGAAAGTGTGAAAGAGCTGTCCTCTCAAAGCCTGTGAATAGTCATCCCAGTAATGGGTATCTGAAGAGCCCAGGTTTGTGTCCAAGAGAGTTTTTGGGTCTCTTGTCTTGAGATTTGATGAAACTGGAAAGAAACCATTTTTAAGTAGGTGTTTGGAAGAACAGAAAACATTACTCTTACTGTATCAGATAAGAAGAAATGAGGTGGCCCCCACTGGGCAACCTCCCCGTGGTAAATCCTCTCCGAAAAAAATTTCATCAGATCTTCAAAAACATCTTGAGAAACCTTTCACCGCTGAAGGAAAGTCGCTAAAGGTAGACAAATGGTGTTCACATTACAACAGTATCTGCTAGTCCTGAGAGCCACTTAGGGTGGTGGAAGTGGTTTTCAAATTATTTCAGCCTCTCCTCCTCCCATGCTGGTTTAAGTCTCTTCACAAGGCGTCCGTACCCACCGCTGAGCGTGCAAGGGAGGATGGAATTACACACTTACTGCAAACGGACTTTTGCATCACGTAACACATCGAGCAAATCATCAGCCATGAGGCTGCGGTCAGTGGCTGGTGAAATTGGATCTGGAATTATTGCAAATCTATCATTAGAGGCAGTTATTACAGTGTATAGAATATTCTCCACATATATCATTTTCCCATTATTTTCTGTTTGCTATGCAAAGTGTCTCTTTGTTGAAACACCATCTTATCAATCAACAGCGCCGTTCGTTATGGCCGTACTGTGCATTTTGCCTGTAATTGGTAACAGGATCATAATTGTGTGACTGACACAGCAAGCAAAGTGGCCAGCCATTTATCATTGCATTTCTGTGTGCTTTTATGTTAGTGCTTGATTTGTAGCTTAGTTATGAATTTACATAAACCTGATCATTTTAATGAAAACTTGATTCAAAAAACCACCCCAGCATTTTGTACTATTTTTGTTTTCTTTCCTTGTCTCCTTGTACATAATGTTGGCCCTATTTTGTGTTCAGGCAAGTGGTGAAATGGAAGTTCTTTACAATTTCAATATAATAAATCTCTCTCTGCTTGACAAAACATTAAGGATTTTTTAAAAATGTCATTTACTCAGTATGTGTAATTGAACACATACATGTTCTATGAATACATCTGGACACGTGCATTAGGCATGAATGTTCCCATATTACACAAAAAATGTTGAAACAAACCAAACCAGGTTTTGACCAAAATCCAAGGAGATTCCAGGACCAAGGCAGCCTTTATTCTCATTTCTCTTTGGGTATATGAGAAGCCCTGAGTGTTTCTGTTGCAGATTTGGGCTCCCATTGAGAAGATGCTCACTGAGCCTCGGGGATGCCTTGCAGGCAGACTCCACCAGCTAGTTCAGCCACAAGAAGAAGAAGGTCACGGGCTGTTCCTGGGCTGCAAAGCTCTGCCAGGGGGGCAGCATCTGGCCCCCCAGGTAGAAAGGTGCTCTGAGAGACCCTGTCCCTGGTGTGTGGGATAGCTCTTCAGCTATCCCTATTCTGCAAGGCAATGCGTTATGCTGGGCAGACACACTCGTAACTCAGGACTGCATCTATGTGCCTCTGGAAGACACCCTTATCCCTGGTATTTAAAAGTTTTAAGAGTCTATTATTCAGGGCATACATAATTTAATACAAATAATAGTAATAATATGAATAATGGTAAGTATCTTCCTTTCTCGGCATTGAGCCAGGTAAGTGAGACTTCTTTAATTTTGTGGTATCAGAATTGATTCAAACCAGACCTCTTGTACTTAGGAAGAAATGCCCTGCATACACAGTGGAGTTTATGCACTTTCCTTATTAAAAAGTCATGCCCTCTTCTCTTGAAGTCAGTAGCAGAATTCCCACAATGAGAAAAAAAATCAAATCCCGAAGCAGATAATGTAAAAGAAAAGCACGTGTGAGTTATAGTTGTTGTTTAAGGATACAATCAAGCTTTGAATGTGCTTCCCTGTTTTCAAGATGCAATCTGAGAGCAATCCTGGGCTCCTTGTCCGGGCAGCGCCCACCGAAAGCACACGGAGCTTTGCAGGGTGGGAGGGTTGCTGCCGTGTATTCTCCCAGCAGGTCCGTTGAGTTGCTGTCGTCAGTAGGAAGGGTGTTACTAGCTCGTTTCGGGCAGTGTTTTGACAAGATGCTGGATGTGCAATCTCACAGAAGGGCTAAAAACAGCAGTGTACTCTCAGCACAGACAGGCTCTTTGTAGAGGTTTGCTGCCAAACTCTGAAGTCTCTTGCTGCTCATGGGCGGAGAGGCATTTTTTGATTCTGAGTTTTGTAACTTGGCTACGTTCTTTCTAGCTGGTGGTATAAAGCAGTTCGCGAACACATGCTGCCGAATTTCAAGTTTCTGCTGGAAAACATTGTAAAAAACCAAACCAACGAGCAAATAATATGAAGGGGAAAAGAATTCTGATCTTCCCTAAATTAATTTTCAGAAATTACTGAGTTGTTTTGGTAGAAAGTTAAAAAGAATTGGCCTGAGGTAGAGATCTGACAGGGAAATTTTCAGGCATAATGATTAAAGTTTATAATCACAGAATTTATAGTCACAGAAATTTATAATCACAATTTTTATAATAACAGAAAAACTGGTGTTTAGAACGGGAAGGTCAAGACATCCTGTCCCCAGGCAGTACGGCCAGTCCCCCTGCAAAAAGTTATTGGTCTCTGCGTAAAGAATTTGTGAAAATTGCTTTCAGGTGCGCTTGGCCTTGCCCAGAGTCATGCAAGTGCTGATCAGCTGTCTGGAAAAACATCGTTTCATGATTATTAACAGTTTGGGCCCTCGTGGCTTTTCATTTGGCAGATAACGGCCCCGTGGGAGGTCTGGCCGTGGCTCCGTGCCGTGTCCGGGTACCAGCCAGCAGAGGGGAGCCGACAGCCGCGCATCCATCTCTGCCCGGCGCAAGAAAGCACAAGCTGCCGGGGAATGAATGAATGAATGTCTGCCTTCGCCTTTCCAGCTGCTCTGATTTTTAGTTTCCTACTGTGTTGTGGAGGTGCTGGAATTCTAGTGAATTAGGAAATTTAAAAGTGATGTGTTGATGACATACATGAATTCCCAAAATACTGAACACTACGTGTTCATGCCCTGAACATTTTATATTAGAAAACACATGACATGAAATTTGTTTCAGAGCCTCTAAATGAGTCTTCAATAAAATAGCAGGTTAATGAACCAACATTACAGACAAGATCTTGAGAGAGAGCTGCACGTCTGGTAATCACATCCCTGCTAATTTTATTCTACTGGAATATTCCAAGTGTCTCTTTTTGTCACAAACCATAAAGGGCCAGACATAAATGGAGTGGAAAATATCATTTAGCGGGCTGTTTCTGTCCCTTGCTTATGTGATGACTCTTGCCTCCTCTTCAGTTGGTTGAGGGAGTTTCTGCCTTGTTTTGCCGACAGATTTAGCCTGCGCAGAGCCTGCAATCACCCGCTAGATTTAAGGGGGAGCAGAAGGGCCCTGCTCTGCTCACAAACCACGCTCCTTTCCCCAGGGAGCAGAGGGCAGGAGGGCAGCGGCAGGAAAAGCTCCAGCAGTACGGGTGGGATGGATGGAGAGAAGAGCGCGGATCAGGGATGAAGAGGGTGCGGGGTCAGTGGTTACTGTGCAGTGTTAAAGGCGAAAGAGAGGATGCGCCTTTCGCAGTGGCACTTTTGTGAAAGCACTTGTTCGGGTGGGAGAGGTGATGTGGGAGAAGGGAGTGACACTTAGAAATACTGGTGAGAGCGGCTTTTGGAATGGGTGGCAGCTGAAGGTGGAGAATATGGATTAGTGAGGTTAAAAGAGGGGAAGGCTGAAAGGGGGCAGATCAAAAAGCGAGAGGGAGGAGGATGAAGAATGACTGTGAAACAGGAGGAAGATGAGCACAAACCAGTGTAGGTTTCTGGTGCTGCCACGGTGCCTGAGGGCAGCGAGTTTTCTCGGCTCTCGTTCCTCAGCTTGACTTTTATAAAATGATGGTGGCTTGGCTTTATGGGATCACAGAATTATTCAGGTTGGAAGGGGCCTCACGAGGTCATCTACTCTTTGGCATCATCTTCCCGTCTCACTCTCTGCCTTGTCTGATTAAGGCTTTTCTGTCTCTTTTACATAGTATTACCACAATGTTTTTGTGTAGATATAATTGCTATATTACAAATAATAATAAAAAACCTGTTACCCAGAGAGCTCAGGCTTGTAGATGCACCAGGTCTTAGCACCTATGCAAGGCACAAGGAAAGATGAAAACAAGCAAAGAGGAAGTGTAACGTTTCTTCTGACTTTAATGTGGTTGCATCCGTGTTTGAGTTGCCTAAATTTCTGCTGTAGCAGCAAACTTCTGTGTTACCTGCTTAAAGCATACTTGCTCATCATATGCTTACAAATCTCATCACAGGTGTAATGCAAATGAGAGGTGAAGTACTATACATGTATCTTACAGCATGGAAGAGCTTTGCGTCACAGCCTCTGCTCAGACCCAGATAAATGCGATTCCTGGACCGTGGTGCTCGCAAGCAGTCAGCTTCCCTAAATTACCCGTCAGCTCCAGGAGGGCTGTGTTCCCTTTGTGTTTTGTATTATTACTGTCCCTATTATCATTATTATTTTCAGACTTGCACTTGCCTTCTGAGATTTGATATGATACTCCTACTAAACACAACAATTATTTCTTTAAAAACATGCTGTCCTGCTGTAGTCAGGCTTTGAAGAAACCAGCTGTGCCTAGAAGGTGGAAAAACTGCTTCTCTGGAAGGAGGAAAGTATTTCAGAAGGAATAGGGTGTGCTTCATCCTGAAATATCAGCGTCATCAATACCCTGATGAGAGTAAGACGAAGCAGTGATTCTCCTCTCCGCTGGGGTGGGGGGAGCAGGGGTGACGGCCCAGCCCTTCCCTTTTCCCTCGCCGGCCCCACGGGGAGGCTGGCAGGACTTCTCTCCTCAGGAGCCACAGTTTCAGGTAACTTTGCTGAAGGACTAAACCTCTCCCTCACAGGCTGCTGGGGCTGTCTCGCAGCCCGTGGCAGGGTTCCCGGCACCACAGCCGCGCAGATCGAGGACGGGAGCCAAAGCATCGACTAACCTGGTTCTGGCTGCCTGGGTTGCGGCGCGTTTTGACCTCACCGGTGGGGGTTCATGGTTGCTGTTGGAGGGGCTTTCTTGCTGCAAACAAGCTTTTCTAACTCTTCTTTTATTCAGGGGAACCATGCTCTGGAAAGATAAAGTGTACGTGGTGAATGGGGAAGAAGGAAGACATCGATCTTCTGCTTTCTGCCACTCTTTATTATATTCCCTCTTTCTCCTCAAAGTGAGCTCTGTTTAAGGGTGTCCGGGAACCAGACAGATACACACACACATACATATATAGAAATAGTACCAGTGCTCATACCCGTCATTCCTTTTGGAAAGTAATTTTAGCTCCCCTCTCCATCCACTGCAGATGATTTTTAAAGGGCAAATGTCATTTGCTCAAGGCATGTTAAAAAGCCTTTCTCTGTGGGTTGGTTGACTAAGCCTTTCAAGTGCCTTTGGTGGGCCACAATTAATGAAGCACAAAAGAATAATCATCTGGCTGTTTAAAGAAAATGAAATTATAGGCTGTTATGAGCCAAAGTGCTGTGGTTTCCCCAATGTCCTTCCACTTGATCCAAAAGAAAATTCTTAACAGGAAAAAAAGATTGCACTTGAATGTTTAGCTGCTACGAGTGGTTAAGCCTGGATGCAATATGCATACAATTTTTCATATTAGAAATATACTTTTCTTTCTGCCTCCTCTTCCTGTGTTTTCTGCTACACGAAATGGGGATGAAGGCAGCATCAAGTCAAACTTGATGTGTGAACCCTCATCTTTGAGGATTATTAAAATTTGACAAGATGGGTTTATCCACCCTGAGCGTTTTTGGCTCAAATGAGCCAGGAAACACTGGAAATATTGGAAAAAACCCATAATCTTCTGCCTGATTTTCAAGACCTAACTGTGAATGAGCCTCTGGATGCATATCTAAGCCCTCTTTGGGCTGTTCTTCACTGCTCAGAGAGATTTCTCCAAGATGCTTCATTACCAGCAGGACAGGCGGGTGGCTGAGCAATGACTGAGCAAATGTGCCACTGTAAAGCAAAAAAAGGCAATAAACTGGGTTTCCTGTAAAACAAAGACCCTTCAAAAGTAGAAAGATGCTGTTTGCGTGAGCGTTCACTGACAGGCTCAAGGGCTCACAGACCTCGTGTGAGAGCCAGGCTCCGGCTGAGGGACAGAGCATGCCGTTGCACAGCTATAACCTCAATTATATTTTATCATCCAGGTCACGAAAACGTGACTGACTGAGGATTTTTGTTCAGTGCAGATTCATAGCCATACAAACAAAATCTTTTTTAAAATCTTCCATCAGCATTCCCTAAGTTTCTACCTCCATCCTTTGAATTTCATAGACATATTTCTTAGAGGCAGCAGAAATGAAGCCTGGCCTTTGCTGAGAAGCAATATCGTACCTTCTGCCTTGACCTTGAGTCCCCTGTGTGATCTACCCATTGGTTTACAAAGGGGTACTGAGATTTCTCTCCCAATTCTCCTTCCTAGCTAATCCGGTTCTGCGTCAGTACTACTGTAAAACTATCTCTAGAGCCAGTCTTTCACGAACCAGACTTTCTCATGCTCCACACATCTTCACGTGTGGCTTTCTTGCATTGTAGCTGCAATAAACTCTCGGAGGAATATCCCTGGCAGTTTGGCCACATCTCTGCTGCCAGCCATCTAACAATAATCTCGGATGTTATTGTAGCATCTGGGATGACTCATTACTGTAGGAATATTTGAAATGCTCCCAGTCCCATCACTCTGGACCAGCTATATGGGAATGAGTTACATTTCCCAGAATATCAATATCAGGTTAAAAGAAAACTGTTTATTGATTCTGTGTCTTGACTTGATGCTGGGAGTTCAAATATTTACAGACTTCCACCTTGTAAGACTCTTTTCATTATGGAAAGTAAGTCATGCAATTTAAAGTAAGTGCAAATTAATGAGATGAAGAGTTCAGAGTGTTTCTCCAAATTAAAGAAGCACTAAAATTTTATTAGGCATGTAGGTGCAGTTAAAGTTAACAAACCAACAAGATTTTGATTCAGCTTGGTGTACCCTTATTATCCAGACACAGACTACCAAGCACTCCATTCTGCAATGGGACTAATTCCATTTTATCTGAATTACAATTCCTCCTGCATATCTTTTATGGAGTCACCTCTCCAAGAGCTACGGAGGATTACGCATATTTAGTTATGCCTGACTGGAAATCCAGAAGTCTCAGCACATGGTTGCATTTTGGAGCTACCAGGGATCAAGTTAATGTGAATTCTTTGCCTGCATAGGTGATTTGGTTACCTATAGAAATTTTTCTTGCATCATGTCAAGTCTTATTTTTCATTTTGAAGATAGTATGTTTCGTGAGTCCACTAAGCCTTTATCTGACCTCTACTCTTCTTCAGCCCTTGCTTTATACCTCACATAGGTTTCTAACTGTGATAGTCTCTCTAAATGGACTTGTGAGTAATTTGTTGAGCAATAGGTAAATTAAGTTTGATTAAGTCCCTACATATCAAACCAGAATATGCCTTTATTAAGATGTTCTACACATTGGGAAGAGAGTAGATGGACTCACTTTGCAATGGTTGGACATTCCCAACCTCATGCCACTGGCCGCTGTCCTACACAGAAATCTCCTGAAACAGCTTTCTCTCCCCATTGTGAATTCTGCTATATGACAAACCCTCAAAACATCCAGAAATAGAGGCAAATTTTGCTAAAAATACTTTTCTCCTAACCAAACAACTCCCAAATGCTCCCAGTGACAACAGCAGCAGTTGGATCAAAGTCCCCTTGTTTGTCCTGATTCAGCCTCATACAATTTGAGATCTCGCCAAACCACCTTAATCACTTGAGTTTCCAAGGAGAGTAAATAAAAATCCCCACTTTATTGCCAATAAATAAAGGCAGAGAAAATATAAACCCAAAAGAAAATTGTGGGAGTAAATTGTATCACCCAACAACCGGGTGAGCAGAGATCTTCCTTCCTGAAATTCAGCACGTGGAGAGGTACAACGCAAATTTTATTGCTTATCATCTTGTTTATTTTGCAGTCTTGAGAGTAATTTCAAAGGATGATGGGAAAGAAGGAAGGTTCCTTTCAGAATTTTAATTTCTGCTGGCAGCTGGTAATTTGCTTTTCCATTTTCTTGTGTTTTCTGGGTTTATTTTTCATGGATGATTTGGTGTGGGTGGAAGAGTAGCACTTCCAAACAAAACGCACTGTGGCTTGACCGGTGTTGGTGTACAAGTAGATCAATTTACCTGTTGACAGCTTGCTTGCAGGGGCAGCTCAGCAGCAGTCTGGCTCTGATGGCTCCAGTACTGTAGATTAACCCCTCCGGTTATACGTCTCCTTGTGCACGGGATGCCTGTGCCCAGTGCGCCCTGCGCCCGATGATCCTGGAAACACTGGGCTTGTTGCGGGCATCCTGCACATACGAGGTGAGCGCAGCATTTCTGGGCAGTGCTGGTCTTGGTACACCCGCGTCCTTTCGACTGCACCCTCCAGCCTTCGCTTTCTCTCAGACCTTTCCCAGCTAGACTACCAAGACCTTTAGTGCCTGCAACTTCTTCCCCGGGGAACTCCCTAAATACTGAAAGATAGCAATCTGAGAGGAGGGTCGGGCTGATTGTAAGTGTATCTTCAGCTATTTTTCTCCTGTGTTCCCTTATATTGCATTGCCCAGAAAAGGGAATTGGGGTGTTAGCAGTTCACAGCCTACCAGAAACATGCTGAAACAGGTTTGGCCACTCAGAAACACCCACAAAATGTTCCTGCCTCCCGTTATTTTTTGTATTTTGTGATACACAGAAGACCAAATCTAAATGTGAAATATTAAATTAATGCAGAAACCTTTTAAAAAAAGCTTCTGTGTGCCCTTAATGTGCAAGTAACAATGATAAATGATTCTGTAAAGCATTTGGATCATTCAGGGTGGTACCTAACACATTTCTTTAGCACTACAGAGGCTTGTATTAATATCAACGTCCTTAGTGTCAGACCAATCTAATCTCACAAATAATCTAATCTTTCTCATTTCCTAAATATTAAAACACTCTTCGACCTTCCAGGTTCATTCCAATATGACAAATTAACACATCTCAGTACTTTTTCTTTTGCTGAGTTAACAAGTGCTGAGGTTTGTTTTTGTGGCAAAGGCAAATCATTCCTCCTTCCACTGTGATAATTAATAGTGTCCTCCACCAGCACAGGCTCACAGGAGACTTGTCACTTTCTGCGACTAGTACAATTATGATCAACATTAGAGGGTACATTCCTGTTTAATTGTCTTAATAACGAGCACTAGTTCTTCTACTGTGACTGCTGAGGCTGAATGGATGCTTTTTAAAACAATAATTGATGTGTACAGTACTATTCATCGGCATCTTTTAAATGCTTATTCTTAAACATTGGATAGCTGGTGAGACTTTAAATTCTGCCTTGGACCTTTAGGTAGAATGTTACTGTCTTTATGAAAGCCTGAAAAAGCATGTTATACAGAAGCTGCAGAAAGTCAAACTGTGGTTGAACTATTTAATAGGTAGTTTGGGATTTCACTGGTGTAGCTTCACCGGGGTCCTGTGGAATCAGTCTTGCTTTGCAGTGTCCATCATAATTTACTGGACAGAGACAACAGTTGCAATATGCTTTATCATGCTTCAAATAATCTGGTGACTGTTAAAATCTGACATTATTGCTTTAAACCTGTAGCATACTCTGGAAGACCTCAAATCCTGGAGACCTTCCTACATCACAGTATGGCATGTAACTGCCCTCCTGGCATGGTCTCTCTGGAAGGAAGAGCTCCAGTGGCTGCCTCCTGCTTTAGCAGCTTTGAAGTTATGATTTTGGAGGTACTACGCCTTCCTTCAGAGGGTCTGAAAGACCTTCCCATCTTTACTGGATGCAGTACAGTTAGCAGCCATGGCAGAGCAAGACAGTTGTGTCTCTGGATGAAGTTACAGATATTAGGGCAGGGATTTCTTGTGATGCTACACCATGTCAATTTACGCTTTTCTGTGTAAGCATCTATAGACATACTAAGGTTTCTAAGCTCCAAGTTCCCAACAGAAGCTGGTGGCTGGAGGCTGCAGCAAGTTTTCCGTTTCTGAGCTGCCCACAAGGGCTGGGGGAGCATCTCGCAATTCTCTTTGCGACAGTGTCTGACTGCAGGGCTGGAGCAGTCTGCTCATGGCATCTTCTCTGGGTCCCAGGGCGAGGTGTGGGGTGTGTGGTGGGAGAAGGGTCCTTCTCCAAGTACAGCCATTGCTGGTGGGGAAGAGGCGCACCTGAGATGATAGCAGCGAGTACAGAAGGAAAAGACTCAGCGGAGAGTTTAGAGAAAAACAGCACAGACACTGCTGATGGTTGTGTAAGACTGGCAAAGGATTTACCAAGGTTTATCATTTCTGTACAGAAGAGTATTAGAAAAGGCTTATTTTCTGAAGCTGTGGTTAGAGGGAGAATCCTCAGTGTCGGGTTGATGGTCCCTTGGGTCTGGAATGATTCCCAGGGTTTGAAAGAGCAAAAGGGAGATTACAAAGAGAGGGCCCCAGTGAAAACCTTGACAAATTGTTCAGCATGTGGTCCCTGACCCCCAGGAAAGACTGAGGACATGGAACAAGCACTGGCTGAGGAAATGATTGCAAGGGGAAAACAAGAGGTGCAAAAGGCCCAGCAGCTCATTGCGGTAAGAGCCGTTGTACAAACAGGCCCACGTTCCCCGGGGCTGCACATCATCAGTCCTGCGCTCTCAGGCAGTACAAAGCTCTTCCTACACCTTACCCTGTGGCACTGGGCTGTCTGAACAGTTGCAACACTACAGCATTAAATCTGTCTGTTGCTAGCTGGAGGTTTCGAAGAAGTATTTGAAACCTGGGCCCCTTGTAATTTTGTTAGAGAAAATGGTTTCATCAGGAGGAGTTTGCAAAGATCCCACATTTTCTGAGAAACTCTGTCTTGACAGTCGTGCCAAATACATTTTTTGGTTAAGTTTATTTCAAGTAGCAGGTATGATCTAAGGTTTAGTTCAAGGTCAAAACCAGCCAGAACGAGTGATGGCACAGTAATGTCAAAGTCATCACGGGAGATAGAGAGGCCACTGCTGTTTTCCAAAACTGAAATCTGTAGGTCGGGGTCTCCTGCATCTCCTTTACTTTGAACTGAATACTTGGCTGCCTGTGAGTTGTCACCCTGGTCTCTCTACTATGCTCAAAAATACATCAAGTAAATGGGAAAGAGAAAGATTTTAAAGCATCCCAAACATGTCACACCTCGTTCTCCCAAACTGGGCCACCCTGAGGGTACCAAACCCACGATTTATTTAGGTTCAGGGCCTACTGAAAGTGAGATTTTCAAGTCTGGGAGCGGAACCGATACTGGGTGACTTAGGTGCCTACTCACTGAATTCACATACCCACTTCTTGCCTGGAGCAACTCCTTATTCATCCAACAAGGTGAAATGTAATAACTTAAAAATGCTAAAACAATTGCAAAGAGCAAACAGCAAAAATTATAGCTAGATGATTCACAAATGGAAATAAATAAATACACAACATAAATTATGCATTGCAGTCATTTGTTCAGCTACAGTAATAATGCTTTTATGAGCGGATAGTTATTCTTACAACCTATACATCAGAAAAAAATCATACCCTAACAAAAACTTTCCCAGGAAATTAATATTTATTCAGATTATGATGTTACTAACCATTTTATGGAAACCTGGAAAACTTTTAAAAATATAGTCAGTAACATATTTCTTTCAGGAATTAGTAAAGCAATTTTATTGCACTCAGAAGGTATGTGGGATCACTTTAAAAGCAACCCCAACATTACACCCCCCCAGCCCCAAACAGGTAACAGGTTGTCTTTTTTGGAGGCGGTTCACTAACAACATAAAAATGTCTCATGTAAAAGCCTCATGACCCTGTCAGCACAATCAGATGCTATAGCGTTAGATGTAAGTGTGAATTGCCAGGTTCTGTATTGCCTTATTGTTGCTGTCTCTGAAATACTTCATTTCGCTTATAATTGTGACTCCCGGTCTCTGAAACCATCAGCAGCTTTGCTTCCTATCATGTCCAATTATCTCTGCCAGTGCTGTGCTGGGAGGAAAGGGTTTTAACCCTGGCAAGCCTAGGCAGGACAGGCTTCAAACAGGAAAAAGTTGGAACTGGTTTAAAAAAAGAGCCTCTGAAAATGAACCATCCTTGCAAATATGGCGTTGGCAGAGCCCCGCTGTGTAAAAACGCTCGGTGCTTCACAATTCCTCCAAACTGCCTGGGACTATTAATCCTCCCAACACCGCAGTGGCTTACAGGAGGATTTCCCTCGCCCTCACACACCGGCTCACCTGCGCTGTACAGGAAAGGATTCAGCTTCAAAAAACAAGATTAAACCTCATGCAATCCCATCACAAGGCTGCGCACGCATAGCTCTCCTGCGTCCCATACTGTCTCACTCAACCACGGTCCTTTGCTGTTGTAGCAGAGAGAACATTCCTATTAACACATTTTTTTCTCTAGCAGTACATTTTATTTTTTTCAGGGAAAACAGGGATAAAAACAACCATTCATTAATGAAAACACATAGGAGGATATTTCAGAAACCGCTTCTGGGCAATTTTTTCTTGGGTTTCTTGTTGTTTTGTGAGAAAAATCTAAAGATGTCAAAGAAAATATTTGACAGTAATGGGAAAATATTTATTTCTGCCACCATTCTTTCTGTAGGCAAAACCCAGTAATTTCCCTCGTGTGTTGTCCCTAATATGTACTTTGCTGGAGCTGGGTGAAAGAATGGCTCCCCGGTGTGGGCAGGAGTGCTTCTGGTGGGGCGGGTGTCAGGCGTTTCCATTGGCGCAGCTACGGCACTGCGGGACACGGAGTGGGACCCATTACTGCACGGTGCAGCCGCTGTCCTGTCTTCCCTGGCAGCTCTTGTTGCACTCAGGGCATCACCCGTCTCGGCTTGTGGTCACATATTCAGCTCGTTCCTCCATCGTACCCACGGTGTTTCCAGTTTCCGGTGTTGATAAAACATTTTCCTTCCATCGTAATGGGATAAAGGGCTTTTGTCAGTGTGTCCAAACAGTGAATAAGCGTGTTAGGAGAGTAGACTGTCAGTAACTGAAGCCCTAAAATTTTGCAGCAAGGAATTAAATGCCATAACTACCATTACACTGCCATCGCATTTGCTACATTTGCTTATTAGCTCATATCTGAGACGCTGCATGGTGCCAGGATCCACTCTCTGTGCAAAACTGGTGCAGACTCACCGTGTTTGGAGAAGAGGAGAGCCAGTTTTGGAGCATGAGAGTGCACTAGCACAGCATGGCCTGGCCATGTCAGTAATGCTCTCTTCTGCTTCAGAATAGAGACTGCATTAAAATAGAAACTGCACTGAAATCGCCTGGACATCTCTCTGTGCCGACCCCTGAACCCTTCCTAAGGATTGCTTGGGGCGGGGGTAGGTGGCCTGGCCAAAACTGCACCTGGGACCCTCCTGGCAAGGTGACCTTCCTACCTAACAGTGTTCAATTTACTGACATGGATGTGGCTGGTTTTGGCAGAGGAAAAGAATAGCTGAAAAAGGAGACAAGCAGTAGGGCTAAAGATGCATGAGAAGGCGGCAGTGGAGAAGAGGTGGAGGTTGCAGAAACACTAGATGAAAGGAACACAGCGACAGGTTTTGCAAGGGGCTTTGGAGATAGTACAGGCTGCTGTTGATAAATGTGACAGATATCGAGGAAAAAGGAGCTTTGTTATGTAGATGTCCTTGGGATCCAGAGGCAAATTTTTTTGGAGTAGACATCAGCCAGCAGTCCTTCCCTTTCACTTCCATCACTGCCTCTTCCAGTTACACCAGTGATTTAGATCAATTGCAAACAACGCGTGATGGATTAACTCCTAACATCAGTGTGACAGTGAGAGCTCTCTGCTAACCCTCAGATGAGCAGCTGCTGTAAAAAACTAAGCTGCCTCTGAGCCACACAAGTTATGTCCGTACCAGTAAACTAAAGAAGACGAGGACATGGGGCTGCGCTGGCATGAGGCTCTCCGTGCTGCGGGATTGCTGGTACATCCCCGGCACAGCCTCGGGGCAGCTCTGGCTTTGCCCTGCAGTGCCTGGGCATGGTGCAGGGGTGAGCAGGATCCATCCCTACAGGCAGTGTGGGTGCTGGGGATAACAGAGTTTAGCTGTACGGGTGCAAGCCAAGCCATACCATTCACCCTCCGAACTAGACAATGTTCTGGGCATGGAATGGGTAATTCACTGATGTGCATGTAGCATATTTGGGCAAAAAAATTAAATTCACGTTTCTGTGTATCAGGACAGCAGTGGAAAGGCTAACTCTATTTACAGAATGGTTCTTTGCTGCCTACAAAAGCCATGCTGCAGAAAGCTTGTTGAACTACAACACAAAAATGAGACTTGTTCTCTTTGGCTGTTTTGTATAGCTTTCACCCAGGTGAAAAGATTCCTTAAAAATCTCACCCCCCCCTGCCCCTAGTTTCTTGTCATTAATAAAAATCCTCATAAGAAATGCTATCCAATGGAGATGGCATCTCAGCCAAATCCCTTCCTTGGGAAAAAAAACCCCACAATCATCCAGAAAAAAATAACCGTATCTCTTTGAAAACTATTGTATATACACAAACTGCCATGTCCTACTTTGTGCACTTATTCTTCTCCAAGAGGCGATACCATTTTCTGCATGTGGTTAACTATAAAAGAAGCTATAACTATTCACCCATCCTTCTTGTGAGCTGAAAAATACAGTAAAGTGTTTTTATTTTTCCCAGCAGCTCAGTGTTCACAATTTTCACAATACTCATGATACTATTATGTTACAAAGATTTTTATTCCCAGCTCTTTTATTAGAAAAGCTGCTTCTTTGTGCATAGAGTTGCAAGACCTGTATGTGCTTTTGATGCTATGTCACCAGTGGAACACATTATAAGATTTTGTATTATATGATTTTCCATTAAAAATGCAGTGCGATTCACTGTATTTAAAGGAACATTAATATAAAATGAAAACTGATTATTATGATCGAATTTGGTATCCATTTCACAAGGAGGAATTTCACGACCAACAATTAATTATAAGCAGGAGATGAGAACATGCAAATAAACACAGATGTGACTGGGATACAATACTCGAGGCAGCTTGTCACCTAGGCATGACATTTGAAATTTGTATCCCAGCCCTAATCTCTTGGACTTAAATCCACATGTAGAATAAAAATTAGATAGGGCAACAGAACATGAAATAAGGGACATTTTCCAACAGGGAATTAAAGGTATGCTTCTGTACGTGTGGTGGTTACTATTTTCCAGACAATATTGATGGGCTCATCAACATGGCGATGTAACTTCAACACACTCAGTGGAGATGAAATGGGGTTTCTAACACTGACCTGCTGCTCACTGGTACGCAGTGATATGTATAAAGTTTCACAAAGGAAGCGCAAACTTATTAGTGTCAATAGATTATCGTCAATGCACCAAGGTCCTTTCTAGACCAGAATGCAAATCGTCCCGTTCAGCAACTTACTTCAGGTAAGGCATGCACTGAAACCTATTGCCACGCACGGAGAAGTGTTGGTCCACTTCAGCTGGTCATTTATCGTTCGATTTTTGGTGATTCGTGACCGAGAACCCAAACACCCTGCCTTCACATGAGCCAAATAACAGTGATCAGGAAACTATAAATTTTACTTTCTGCTGCTAACGGAATAAATGCTTTGTGAACATAGAGGAGGGAAGGGAAGGGACTACAGCTGGCGTGAAACAAAGCTTTTTGTTCCACAAGTTTTTTCTTTCTTCTTGGTGTTTATTGCGTGCAGGAGGAAAACACTTCCCAGCTTGTTGGAATGATCCTGACATAAATCATCAGACCATTTTTTAAAGTCATTTGTTACAGCCTGTTCTCACTAGGAGGATGTTAATTAGTTGACAAGATCTAATGATCTGCATTTGTTTCTTTCATAGCTTACAAATTGCCACCTTTTAAGACTGTCACTTTAGAGATTGTGTCAGCTCTTTTTCTGGTGAGCATTGACACCCTGGGAAGTGTCCGCACCCCTGAGCCCAGGGAGGGGCTCGCTCTCCTAGGCTGTACCTGCAGGAATGTCTGCTTGGGCAGGGCTTCATAAACAGGCCCTGTTACAGCAAGGAGAAACTACACAAGGTGGGTATAGTACTACTTACTGTGAAAAAGTATGCCGATGATACCCATCGATATCACTTTGGTGAACCCTTGAGGACCCAGTGCCTATGGGTTCAGCTGGAGTTTGTTTGAAACCCCCACCTGCCTGTTTCTTAGACAGTCATCTCAATTCTGTTTTACAAAAAATAATTAATAAGCACTCCTTGTTTCCCTTCTCCGCACTTGGCTTTCTAGACTCCTGGGGTAGCTGCCCTCAGTCGTGACTTTGTCAGGCGGGAGAGTCCAAGTCTACTTAATCTCTTTTATGGACCCCTTTTGTATTTCTCCTCATCCTGTTCCCTTGCACAGCCGCCCCGTGCCCGCGGTGGGAGGCGGAGCACAGACCAACACATGCCCTTGTTTTAGGCATTCGTGTAGCTGCACTTCAGAACTGCTGTTATTTCGGTCATCCTTTTCTACACAGAGGTGGGCTCGGTGGCATTCCCTGAGCACCCTGGGTGGGATGCTGCAGTCACCAGCCTGAGGAGTCACTGAATAACACTTGAATAAAATGAATTTTCCCATCTGCACTGCCTCCAAACCATAACAAGCTCAATTCTAAATTTAAGCACAGAAAAGACAAAGAAAAAAGTATGAACTACTCCATATAGAGCAGAGAGGGACAATATTCACATTTTTTAGCCACCAGAAAGCTACCAGTTTATGGCTGATCCAGTTAAGCCAAGTTTCCATTACGTGTCTGTTAGGCAGGGTTTTAGCACTGATATCAGTGAAACAAACATCATCATTATTTTAGCTACTTATGAAGCATCCAGATACCAAATTTAATAAGCTTAAAGTATGGATAAGAGAATGAGAAAAAAGAGAGGACAGATCCTGAGCTGGTATGAACTCTCTTGTCTCTACTCTACTGATCTTAAGGGAGCCTTAAGCCAGGTGCAAAGTGGTCTGTATGGTCTCTGCTCCAAGAAGTTTCCAGCTCTGCTGTACGTACCATATATCTTGCGCAAAGGCTGTAATTTAAAGTGTAAGCAGGAGCAAGGGTTAAAGCCTCTGGCCATACTCTCTCTTTGCAGAGGGCTCATCCACCACACAAGTTCCAGGTGTGTCTGTTTACTAGAAATGTAGAAAAAACCTTGTGGAGAAAGGCCATCCAGCAGAAGTCTGTGACATGTTTAGTCAGAATAATGAAGACTGGAAGAAGAAAAATGTGTAAAGTAGATGGCCATCATTAAGTCCTCATGATCACTAGAAGAGATTTCACACACTACTATAGGTCATACCTCTCTAGACCCCGATGCTACAGAGTTACATCATCTTTCTTTCGTTGTTCTAGATCATTCAACACAGTAATTGATATTCTTATCTCACTTCTTCTAGATGCAAGAACTTCTTCTGTGCAAGAAGTTAATTGTGATTTTGAAATGTAATAATACAGTATCAGTATTAGCGATGTTGGGAACGTTAAAGTTATTTCAATCAACTAAATTCTCCCTAAAGACCATTTTATTCAAAAGTGATTTGGAGTACCTAGTGCGTTAAATGGTATAAGCAGGTGCCAATAAAACTGTATTTACATACTTTGGGTCTGAAATTGGACATTTAAAGTCTGCTAGTTTACAGTGGCAGATTGCAATGCTATTTTTTATGCTCTAATTTTGGCCATTTCCGTCAGCATTTGTCACTATTTCTGTATAAGCATGGGAATCTTGCCTAGTTTGACACTTGTGGACAATCCTGTAGCTTTGCCAGTGCCTGATGACAGGAGAAAAAATTCCTCATCAAGCCAAGCATCCAGGACCAAATCCATGGTGAAGAGTTTGCAGTAGTGTGGAAGGGCTACATTAGAAGTCTGTACAATCAGAGTAACAACTTGCTCCATTTCCAGAGCGCTACAGGGTCAGAAGATGAATTTGTGTATGTACAGCTATAGCACAGGACTGGCAAATACACAGACAAACTCCACACAAGAGAGAAAATCCTTTTAAGAAACTCATATTATCTACATCATGTTAGATGTTGTAAGGTATGAGTAGTTTCATTTTTTAACGCAGTATGATACAAAAAATTACGTGTTTTTAGCGGCAGCAGCAGAAGAGACAGATGAGCGGACACATGGATTGCCTGTTCTCCTTAATCACCACCATTAGCCTTTTCCTTGAAGATGGGTGGGCAAGGAAAAGCCAGGAGAGGCTGAGTGTATTCGCTCACTGCCCGGCTGGCAGCCTGGGAGCCTGCTGGGAGGCGAGGGGCTGGCTGGAAAGGCTGGGGATAAGCCCGCATCTCCCTGTGCCATGCGTTTCCCTGTATTTCTCTGTGCGTGCCTTCAGAAGAGGCCCAGGGGAGCAAACCAGGGTGCTCTGGAAGGGTAACGGGCTTATACAGAGCTTGCTGAGCGTTGGTGTTTGTTTCCCTGCTGGTGGGTCCACTAACCACCCCAGCGCAGAGACCGCCCCAGCGCAGAGACCACCAAGCCCTTCCTCGCCTGCCCGCTGAAGCTTTCAGGCAGACTGGAGCGCTTTATGTGATGGAGAAGAAGCCACCTTCATTTGCAGACGGTCTAGCAGTCGCTGTTCTGTTGCCATGGATACAATGAAGCAATAACTTTATTCAGGATTAGCTATTTTTACTGTAATTACACAACAGAAAATTATTAGACTATTCTTCCCTCCTTCTCACCCATAGTTTATTTATGTGATGCTTCAGGTGCCTGTACTGAGACCCCAAGTATTCAATTGCTTGCAATCCGGGGCTGCTTCCCTGCCGAGGGGTGTGCAGCGCTGACAGCGTCGGGGGTCCGACGGCTCTGCTCGGGGGAGCAGGCAGCAGACTGCCGGCACGAGCCCACCCAGCAGCACCCCGCAGCTGCGCAGGAGCCCCGAACCGCGGGGGGCTCCCTGTGGCCCTGCTCTGTGAGTGAGAATTAGTGTTGATAACTAAATTTTTTGCTGTGGAATTAAGTGCACTGCAGAGTTAGCAGAGATTAGGATCAGGCTTGCTTTGAATGATGCTCCAGGAGGGAGGTTGGGATTGCCCCTGAGCCATGGGGCTCTGGCTCCCAGCGGGGCAGGACATGTTACTGCCCACCGCCTGGTCAGGCATGGTGTGAGCACCCAGCTGTGGCTTTCACTGATGGGTGGTTAAACCTCTCCATGAGTGCCGGGGCTCCCCGGCTCTTGGCTCATACAAAGCCATTGGAGCTGCAGAGAGTCCTCCCCTGAAAGTTTGTTCAGGGGTGCCGCTGTGCACACCGCTGCAGGGCTTCCTAAATCCTTCTCTGGCCGTGATGGCATCTGGCTGCAGTAGTTCAGGTCAGTGGTAGGTGGTGAAAACAAAGACTTAATCCTGATTTTTGGCTGCTGTGATTCTCCAGAGTCCTCAGTCTAAGATCTTTATGGGAAAAGTCCTATAGAATTTAACAGAAAATAAAACATCTATAGATTTCTGTAGATTTTTAACAACCAATTCCAGCTATGGAATTGTACAGAACAGCAAAGGAATCATTAAAAGATAATACATTTTTATTTCCTTCTGTTAGGCTTTAGAGATGTTTTGCTTGGCCACTGCCTTCGTTTTTCCAGCAGTTGAGTAGCTGGTGGGTGCAGCAGCGTATGTCCGTCTCTTCTTGCAGCACACGCCGGGGGACAGGATCACTAACAGTTCTGTGCGAAGACAGGTCCATGAAAGCAGAGTGGAGGGGAAAACCTGTCAGGCAGCTAGAATTAGGAAGTGGGACTTTGCCAGCGATGATGGACAGGCAAGTGAGCACACTGCGTGATAACCAAATGCCAGAGAGATGCTCCAGGAGGGGAGCGGAGGAGCGTGCATTGTATCCAACCCAATGGTGGAAAAGTGCATCAGGAAAATGAAGCCCAGACATTCCAAGCCTCTTGATCTGTCCAGCCACGGGTTAATCCATACGTCATCCTGTACCAAGTGTAAAAGGGAAGAGTGTTACCACGTTAAACCACAAGCAAATATCCTCTCACAGCATGTGTCTCCTGTGACCCAGGCAGCTCTGTGCTGGACTCCACATCTACCTTAAAATTCATAAAGAGAAAAAATTCCTTAAAAAAGGACCTTAAAAAAAAAATTTTAAAAAACCAGTGTGGAACCCCCCCTCACTGGACATGATGAAGTTTTATCATTGCACCTACCGCTGCTGCGGTTTAGAAGTGATGAGTTTTTCAACCTCTGCAGCACTGATTATTTTTGACTATTTTTTGGCTGTTAGCTACGCTGATCTAATAGAGAGAGGATGTCGAGCCAGGATTTGAGAAACATGGATTAAATTACTGAGTTTGCCCTGGCCTGCGTGGGGCTGTGTCTGACTCAGTGTCTGCACCCTGCGCCAACCCACCTCCTTGCACCGGCCGCACTCGGCTGCACGACTGGGGCCTGTCCGGAGCCCCCAGAATTTCCTTTCCTTTCACCTCTGTGTTGTATTTGGTCGTGGTTCAGGGAGCAGACTGTATGCTCGGGGAGTCTGGTGGCTGCTTTGACTGGTTAATAATAAAAATTATTTTTAAAATTGCCCCAAAGAGAGTGGCATAAAAGGACATTTGAACTGATGAAAATTTTGGAGAATCGAGTGCTTTATTTGATCCTTTTTACTAATGACATTTTTGGTCTCAATGCCATTTTTGTAATTTTTCAATTTACAAAAAGTGATTGAAGTTAATTTACCTAAACTTTCATCCATCTTAAGGTATTTCAGGACTGCATATTTCATAGCTGATGAGAAATAATAATTGCAAAAAGAAAATGGGATGAATGATTCAATGCAGAGCATTAGAAGCAATTCCGATTTCTGGGAAATAGGTATTTAGAAATGAAATAAATAAGAATGAAAGAAAAAACAGGTAATTCTCCTGTATGAGAGCCCTGCTCCAGCACTGTTGCTAACTCAGGGAAAATTTCAGAGAACTTGTAATTACTCAGTAGTTTTACAGAGAAATGCCACTAAAAATGTGAAAAGTGTTGTACAGAAAATATGTTTTAGATTGGAAATGGAATGTTTTAGACATGGAAATTCTTGGCTGTATGTGAAGAAACAATGAAAGAAATAGGAAAGTCATTTAAAAAATAGTAGAGAGGCAAATGCTAAATTATCATCTTCACCCACTGAGCTGTGTGATCTGTATCAGGTTATGGGAAACGCAGAATAGAGTCTATTGTCTCTACTCTGACTTCTTTGTTACGATCAAACAGACCCAAGTCTTTAATTTTATTGTTTGACATTAGAAACTGACTCCGTGCGAGTAAGCATGACCTGCTCACTAAGCAGAACGGAGACGGAGATCCAGCTACCTTTAGCTGGTTAAATTTAGGCATCTTATGTTTGGTATTTAGCTTTCATTTGATCAGAATTATTTCACAGGATGTGCTGTCTTTCTCTACTGAGGCACATGCCAGCATTCACCTAACTTCCATTAACATATCGCTTTTAATCAAAGCCGGTGTTCAGACCTCTCTGCATCTTGTCATCTTGCCAATCATTAATGCTCTTCACAGGACTATTTTTTTGCCCTACTTAGTATGCCAGATAATTTTGGTGGGTCCTTCCAGACCCTATTGGGACACATCCCTGCTTTCCGTCTGCTTGCTCAAATCTGCAGGACTGCAGGGCATTCACACTCCTCTGCGAGACCAAGCACTGGCGGGAGTCTTATCTTTAAGAAAAAAAGCAGACCTTTCATGGCATTAACAGTAGGACTGAGAAATTAAGTATCTAGTTATGAAAGGCCAAGCTTGACAGTGCCCTTAATCCAATTAAAACTATGTCTAAAATTCTGTTGTTATTTTGGCCTAAGTGATTAAGCAGTGCTTGGAGTCTTGCATTAGGACAATCAATAAATAAATAATGATTAGGATGTGACAGAAAGATCTTGGGTTTATAATCAGTTAAGGCCTACAATCGATAGGACCTATAAACCCAATTATGTCCAAGATAATTCTTCATTTTCAAAAGACCAGTCCCATGGTTTAAGTTTGTTATCACTTTGTAGCAGTGGATGTTAGTTGAGTGACATGAAGATTTTAATTAGAGCCAAAAGCTTATACATGAAGAGATTAAAATAAAGAAGCAAAAATGAGCTGTTTAATGTATTTTATCAGTTTTAAGGATTCTCTTAAAGCCCTTGATTCCTCTTTCCTCAGGTCACTGCTTACAGATTTTTCAAAATTGTCTCTTTATTTCTCATTTTGGGAGCCAATTAATTTTTTCTAGGGATACTCTTTTGATTTATATTTGTCCATGCACAAAGCCACAGACCCATTGCTGACAACATTTCCCCAAGTTGAAATTACATTTTAATAACTGAACTCTACATACCCAATGGCAAAGAAGTTTGTGCAAATTCAATTTTACTTGACAAGTACAACAAGGCTATAACTATGTGGAAATCACTTTAATGGACACAGATTTGGTGATTTTAGATAGAAAGCTAATCTGGAGGAAATCTTTGTGGAGTTCAGTGGTGATAAAAAAATTACATTGTGAAGCACAATAACATCCATTTGCAGTTTCCCATATGAATTTAGCTCTTCAACCCTTTGGAATTTGCTCCATGGGAATTAGCAGGATTAAGCCTTTTTATATTATTAATTCAGCAAGGAGTTTCTTTCATTCTCTGTTCCATGTAGCTCTGTCCCTACCTTGCAGATGCCATGGTACTTTGAGCTTTCAGGTCTTCAGATTTAACTCTTCAGGTTTATGTCAGAGAGACTACCTTTCTCTCCCTTCATCTCATTTCCCCAAATTTATCATCAGCACCCCTTGCCTAATGATCAGATTCATTTCTCATGTCAATCAAAGGACATTCCCATGGCCAAGGCTCTGGGGCAGTGCAATTATGTCTTGGTCTGTGGAAGAGCCATTGCAGGAAAACCCACTGGCTGTGTTAGGGTGCAGTTACCCTGGTCTAGAGCAGGTCTAAGTGCTGTATGATCCAAATAGAGTGCCAGCCGGTGGCTTGGGTTGGTCTGGTTTTCTTCTCGTTTTTCCTTCTCACAGAATTTGTTTATGGTCACATTTGCACATATAAAAATGGTTACCATCATTGGTTGTCACCAGTGCTTGCTAAAAAAAACGTAAGTTCTTGTGCAGAAGACTGCAGATGGGAATGTAAGGTGTGGGAGGAAGATATGGAAAACCAGAAGAGGACAATGACAGAGATAGGAAATGTGAGATAAACAAAAGAGTTTGGAAGGGCAAGAGGATGTCAGGACAGTGAGTAGCTGGGAAAAACTGCATGGAGTAAGGCCAGGGAAGAAGATAATGGGAAACTGGAGGGAGCCTTAGCAGGAACAAGCAGAAATATCACGAGAAGAGCAGAAAGTCTTGTGGATGCAATAAGAAGCAGATGTGGTTTCCTTTGCATGAAGGAAAATGTGTACATGTGACTCACTGAAGGCAGATTTGCAGGTAAATGTGACTCAGATCTGCAATCAAGTGAGTTAATTTTCCCCAAGCTGAAGTTCTGCCAGCTGCAGCATCCAATCGTCTCTGGCTGTGTCTCTAAAGTATTTGAAAGGCATTTCTGAGGCTAGCTGCGTTTACCTGCATTGTATCAGGCCAGTGACATGCAGTGCCTCTGCAAATCTCTGTGTGGGTCCAGCCTGTCCTTGCAATCACATTGTGTGAGGATGTTGGGTGGATCATGACGTTGGGTGCCCACAGCCTGATTAGTGTTTTGTTCTGCAGCAGGTGGGATTCACAGCAATCTGCGTTTGGCTCAGTTTGGATGTACAGGTCAGTGGAGACCATGCCAGGCTTCACCACTCCTCTCCCAGGACTGGCCAGGTCACAGTACAGCGTAGACAAGGATCCTTCCTTTCCCTTTGCAGACCAGGTGGACACACAACGTCACTGTGTTTTCTCATGGCGTACATCACATTGAAGGTCTTAATTTTGGACCACTTTTTGCATTCTTCTGTTATGGAGCCTTCTTTGGGGATTTTGCAAGATTCCTTCCCCTGGCACATTTCCCCACCAAGCAATGTAAAGTGGAGTTCGACCCAGATCTCCTCACGGGGGTAACTGAAATAAATTTGGCCTAGGTTTCATCTGAAATCACTGTAGAAAAGAGGCACCTTCTGCTAGTGCTTATATCTTCTGTTATGGATAGCTAGGACAGGTAGGGTACTCCCAGGTTGGACTTAGGGGATGATTTGCATCTGCTGATGTTATATAGAGAGAGGTGAGAAAGACTGACCTCAAACTGGCAGCCTAATGAAGACTAGATGCCCAACTATATGGTTAAAATTTGGTGAGATAAAGCTCAGTCTACAATATGCATACATGTTTCTTTATGAATTAGAAAGTTTATTTCTGTTTGTGGTAGCAACTGTATTAGGAGAAGGTGTGGTTTTGTTCCTTATTGTGGCATCAGAAACAGATAGTCTAACATTTTAATGGAAATTGTTGTTACATTTAAATTTGTGGAAGATTAGATTGGGTCTTTTCCAGAGGTATGGTCATTTCTTTAAATCTACTTGGTACTTCTGAGTTATTGTTGAAGAAAAACCACCTTCCTCCCTCACAACTTATTTTCTTCCTGAAGGTATGACACATATTAAACCACATTATTTTGGGAAATGTGTTTGTATTATTCATATCAGTTTGTTTGTGAATAGCAAGTAGTTTTTCTACAAAAAGATAAATTACTTATGGACCAGACTTCTGTATGAGCTTGGATTTCTTTATTCTTATTAGGAGTTCTATAAATAAGAAATGCTTCTTTGTATCTGTTGTACCAAACATGGGCCTCTTCTTTATTAATTCAATAGACATTCCTGTCTTTCTGTTTTCAGCACCTTTTTTAAGGTTTGTGAATGCAAACAGCTAGTCCCTTTAGGCTCCCTTAATAGTCAATGAAGAAAAATAGGCACTTTTACAATGCAATTCAATTGCCCTGTTGTGGACATTCAGTTGAGAGAGAAATAAATCACACCCTGTCAGTGATTGTTTCTCTCCAAGGGAGTATATACTACTAGATCACAGACATTTGGTTATGAGTCCACCCTTGTTTTGAAGATGTGTTATATATACATGTATATATCTCTATGAATGCTGTGTGTGTGTGTGTATATATATACATGCACACACCATATATATGTTGTCTCTTAGTTTGAATATATGCTTGAATTTTATAGTCTTACTACCCCTGAAGCATAATTTCTTGGTCATCTCCCAGGCTTTTGTTTCCTATTTCTATGCAACAATATGATCAGGCGATCAGGCTGAAATCCTTTCTTTTCTTGGTGAGATGAAAAGCTCTCCTTTCATATGTCTTTGTGCAGGACCAGAAGTCACCCCAGCCTCGGGGCAGGGGGATGGAAAGTAGAGCAGGGAAGCTGCACAGCTGTGGAGCTGTGACCAAGACTGACTAGTAGGAGAGTTTGAGGGCTTTACTCAATGCTTCCCATGGGCAAAGGGGAGGGAAAGGCCCCTCAGGCTCGGAAAACTAACAGTTGAATCAAGCACTTGGATTTTTTCCTTAGATTTAGAAAGGATCTTCCATCAGAAAGATGCCAGTATGTTTTTGAGCAGGTATGTCCTACCAAGAGTGCATGCCTTGAAGTGAGATTTCAAATCAGTTTTGTCTTCTATCCTTAACTTCTTAGGCAAGATTTGAAGCACTATGTCTGATGCTAGCTTCTTCTGAATTGCTTTAGACTTTTATGACTGGTACTGGATTTGGGCTATTCACTGATTACAAGTCAACAAATATTGGGGACGTCTATTGTTCACTTTTTTTTTTTTGGCACATATATTGTGTCTGTAGGTAAAGGGCAGGTGTCCAAGGACACAGCATCTCTCTCTCTTCTCAGGCCAGTTCATTCAGAGATGAGGGAGAAGGGAAGCCAGAGTGGGTATTTGTTTTCTTTATAGAGAAATCTGTTACCCAGGCAATTAAATTAAATGCCTTGGCATGATAATGAGTCTTTTTTTTTTCCTCCATCTTTTTAAGACATTCCTGTTCTTTTTTCTCAGATGTCCAAATGTGCAAATAATTAGTTGCCTCTGTCTCCTCTGCTGAGGTTCATTAACCATTGTTGGGCCGTAAATTGAGATTCAACACCATGGTTTCCTGAAGTCAGAGCAGGCTGAGTCATTAAAAAATGACTGAGTACACAATGTGGTGGGAAATAACTTTCCGATCCTGTCACAGAGAGAGGCTCCCTTACAGCACTCATTAATGACTTATGCAGTATCTTTAATATCTGGAGAGTTTGTGGCTATTTTGGTTACAGTTCTAAATATTACCAGTTTTGAGTGCTTACCTTCTTCTTGTTTAGCATCTTGGCTGAAATGTCTTATTTTTCTGCTGAGGAGAAAAGCCTGGAGGACTGGAGTCTCTTCTCAGTTGTTAAAAGCAGCTAATCCAGAAAGCCTCTGGTGTTGTTCTTTCATTGCATCGGAAGCAGAAACTCTGCAATGAGTTCAATCTTTCCAGCCAAGCACAAGAACAGCAAAAAGGACTGCCGCACGCCCCTAGATGCTTTTGCAGCACCCAAGAGGTCACTGGCTGGTGCTGTCTGCTTTTGCATTGCAATTAGTGCTTGTCCTCAGCAATAAATTTGCAGATCCACCATGTTTCATGCATTATACATGAGACTAAGTTATCTGGCCCTCCTCACTCACCCCCTCTGCCATACTTCTGTCTCACCTCACTCTGTCTCACTCTGCAACACCTCACTCTCTATTCTCATTTGCCACACACATCGGATCAGCATGTGTGTGGTCTCCTGATCACTTGTATCTAGCAGGTGACATCTCAGGGCAGAGAGGCAATGATGTAGCAAAGCCTGGAAGCACCCTGTCTGGAAAAGCATCCTGAAGTTATGGAAAAGTTAATCTATATTTTCAAGCTCATTTCTACAAATCAGGTTCTTCAGAGAAGGAAGTGCCTATTGTAGAAATTTTCTTTGGCTTTTGTAAGTAATGTATAGGTGTCTAAAATGCCATTTTTTTTGGTATTAGACTCTATGTTCTTTACACCTGTGTTTCCTTACCATCTGGCATGCCAAGCCGTCGTTCACCTTCCCTTTGCCTGTAAGCAGGCAGGTAATCGAAAAGAGGTACTAAAACCACAGAGAAATGGAAACTCCAGAAGAGAGAAAACCATGGGTTAGCTAAGGAATTTGAAGAGACCAGGGGAAAGGAAAATGGGAGATAATCTTCTATATCCACCTACCCAGTCCATGAATCCTTAGTTCCTCATCTGTTTGGGGGAAGAGATGTCAGGTAGGTAGCCTCATCCAACCCGACTGCTAGCAAGAAGTAACAGGGACAAGCAGACATCTCTCTGTGCCTATTTAAGCCTCTAGGGTGAAAGAATGCATTGAAGATTGGATGAAAAAAAAGGTAGATTTCTAAAAAAGAAACCCCAGTAACTCTTGAGTCTCTCAGCTAACAGGAACAAGAGAAGGGACCTGAAAGGGGATTGAATCTGCTTCTGAAGAAACCATTATGGGGGTGGAAATGGTCAGCGACTTCTCTCACATCACTCAGCATAAGAGCTACTCCTTCCGACAGCACCATGGCCATCCCACCCCCAGCCCATTCATGCTGCATATCTTCTGCCCTTCCCAGACCTCCTTTTTCCTTTGGGGTTGGAAGGCTTAGTGTGACACTGTGCTAAGGTCTGAAGCTAGAAACCCTCTGCACAGAAGCTTGAGGGACACAGAAATTTGAGTCAAGGACTGGCCTGACACCTGGGGAGAAATTTGGAGGAGTAACAGCATGCAAAATTTGGGATTTTTTTTTTCTTCTTGGAAGTGCTCAGGGAGCTGTGAGATAGACAAGGGAACATCCTCCAAACCCACAGTGCTCGCACCTTGCTCATCCAGCTGCTTGTGCTCATCCCTGCGCTGAGCGTGAGACACGAGCTCCGGTTTCCCCTGCGCTCTCGGCTCCTTTGAGCTGCAGGGGCTGGGAGAAGAGAAAAGCATCCAGCCTGTCCTGCGAAACGAGACTCACAGCAACAGCAGCTGTTTTCAAGACGCTATTCTGATGTCACTCAATTCGTCTCATGAAGTCATCACTTAATGCTTGTTGCTATAACAACTTTTTAGTCTTTTTTTGCTGTTACTCATGCAACACAAATGCCTACAGGTGTGTCACTGTTGTGAAGTTCACCTTTAAAATGTTCATTTAAAAATATCTCTCCTAGGCAATATCTCACTGGGACAAAGCACACAGCTTTACAGAAATATTATTTTTGAAGAAAAGCCAGCTCCAACTCATCCTGTGCTGTCTGAAGAAAAAAATAAGTAAACTAGAGGAAAGAGCATTCTTTGAGTGAACCAGCGTTTTAGCTGAATACTTTTCTCTTTTATGTTCAATATTTCCAAAAGCTTTTTCAAGACCTCATTTTAACCACTTAGTTTCTGTTTTTAAAACTCTCATTCTGTGTCCAAACAAAGCACCTTCGATTACTGTGGTCAAGTCTGCAGCTTTCTGTATTTGTATTTTTTAAGGAATGGTGATAAACAGAGCAAGTGCCCCAAGGAACAGTGTTTATAATTTTTCTGGGCATTATTAAGCTTATATGAAATATATGTTGCTTTGGTAACACTAAAGACTAGCAGGAAAGATACCAATACAACAGATCATATTATGGATGGGAAATCCCTTTCAGTGGCATTTGAAATACCGGTGCTGGTTGTGGACCAACAATTAACTCCATGGAAGCAATGAAAGGGAGTAAGAATGACAGTAAGCCAGACAGATTTAATAATCTTTTTGAAATATCTTCAAACATTCTGGAGTGTAAACAAGCTCATTGAAATATTTGTGGTCTTGCATTGTCTCTTACTGCGGTGGAGTATGACAGCTGAGGGGACCCCATGATGTGCTGCCGCAGACCTCAGCACTTGGCACTCATCTCCTGCTCCTTTCCCAGTCACACTCTCTGACAGCAAACACTATACAGATTGCTAATAAATATCTAAAACAAATGGTGCCAACAAGCATGGGCTGGTCCCGCAGAGATGCCTTTCTCTCTCCATTGACTATAGGAGAAGCCTAGGGAGATAAGTCTCTGATTTCAGGGCCAGATGGAAGTGTGCAGAGCTCGGACGGGATTGTCCTGGCCTTGGTGGCTTCTACTTGTGGTGTGGAAGCAGCTACGGCTGTGTTACCTTTTGGGACATTATCCTTTAACTGATGCAAGATGTGTTGTCTGAGTGTCAGAAGTTTGAGAGATGAGCATGGTAAAATAACCACTTTCATGAAATATGCACAAGCTTTCAGACACAGTATTTTTTAAGGGTTCATTTGTTATTTTGACTTAAAGCTTTTTCTTTTTTTTTTTCCCCCAAAAATTTTAAAATGTATTTTACAGGTTTTGAAAGCTTTTGGAGCTCAAGCTAATTTTATTTTACTTCACTGTTCTGTAAAGGGGAGCTATGAAGTGGTGGTAAAAGGGCATCGGTTTGTCCCAGTGAAGCTGGGTACGTATGTGAGGCTTACCTGTATTACACTGGGACTCCACTCCCCTGGGGGTGCAGATCACTGCTCTGGTGACAGGCATAACTGGAAGGGGACGACTGACCCGCAGGCAGCCCTGTGTCCCAGCACACAGCACAGGGGTCCGCCTGGAGCTTTTTTATGGGGTGATGTTCAGATGAACCCTGCCTCCAGCATCATTCGCTGTTATGTCTCCAGCAATAGATTTGGCTCATGACTTGCCAAACACAAGTGGACTAAACTCTCCAGAGGGGGTTCTGGGAAACATCATAAACAATGGAAGTTAAAGCCTAATTCATTTGTCTCTCAAAAAAAATGTTTCCTCATCTTCAGAATTCATGGAAGCAGCTTATGAAGTGGTACCCAGATTTCTACTGTGTGCGGTTCATGCTCGGAAAAGAAGTAAAAGTAAGGATAAGAGGTACATAAAGATAAGTCTTCTTTCAGAGGGGTAAAACTACCATAAATGGCTTAATTTTTCCAGTTTTCAGTCAGATAAACTTACATTACGGTTTAAAGATGGTGTTCCAGTCAGGGACTTAAAACTATGAATCCTTTCTTTTTCTGTTACAGACAGATATTTCAGAAAAAATGCCATGGAATCAGTCCAAAGAAACATATTAAATAAATGGAAATATCAAACAAGGGACATGGTTTAGTGGGCATGGTGGTGTTGGGTTGACAGTTGGACTCGATGATCCTAGAGGTCTTTTCCAACCTTAATGATTCTATGATTCTCTGATGCTATGATTCTAAGTGTACAAAACAGTCTTACGCCTCAATAAAAATATGGAGTTCAGCTTGCGTCCCCATGCAGTCGTATTCATGTAACACGAGTTTAGCTACAGGATTCATGAGTCAGTGTTTCTACTGTCAGGTTTCTGAAATGTGGGCTGACAGCACTTAGCTGGGCCAGTACAATATCACAACATCCAGAGTAAATGACTGCTGAAATTTTTTTCAGTCCTAGTTCAAGATCAGAGAAAGAAGCTGTGGGAGAGCTGATTGCCACATCTGAGATTAAGACTTTTAAAATTCTTGTTTCCATGTCACTATTGCTTGAGCACACTGTTCTTGCTCTCCTCTGTTTTTCTTCAGTTACATGATCTGACCTCAGTATTTTGTGATTAACATTGTTAGCGCTGTAACTTGCCTGGGAACCAGGGAGGATGGTGAGATTTGAATGGCAAGGGAAGAGAAGCAAAGTACTCGAGAACCCACACATTAGATTGGACATTAGGAAAAATTTCTTTACTGAAAGAGTGGTCAGGCCTTGGAACAGGCTGCCCAGGGAAGTGGTGGAGTCACCATCCCTGGAAGTATTTAAAAGACGTGTAGATGAGGCGCTTAGGGACATGGTTTAGTGGTGTTGGGTTGACGGTTGGACTTGATGACCTTAGAGGTCTTTTCCAACCTTAATGGTTCTATGATTCTGTGATTCTATGATCTGAGCACAAAACAAATGATTGTCTGGGTGCACATTTTAGCCAAATCCTTCCCCAAGCTGTACACCCCACCCCAAAAACAGCCCCTCCACCTCTGGCTTTGATTGACTTACTGAACAGCCAGGGATTTGCAGCACTTCTTTGCTACTACCTTAGGAGGCAGCAGGAGAATGCAAAATGCTGCAGTGGCCCCATTGAATCTTTGAAGCATTTTACATCGTTCTGGACTTGAGACCACACAGAGATATTAGAAGACTTCATGAATAAGGATTTTATTAAGTTAGGGGAGAGGAGGAAGGAGAATGGTGCCCAGCTGATGGCACAGCCTTGGCCATGTTGGCTTCCTGGGATGGGCAGCAGGGGGGCTACAGAGAAGCCAGGAGCCTTGCTTCACTGGCAGAGGGACATACAACGGGGAGGAAAGGAGCTGGTAAATGGGGATGCTGAGCAACTTCAAGCATGATGTCAGTCTGTTGTGGAGCTGAGACAGGCTTACTACATTTTCAGTACACTTCAGCTCTAAAAATGAGGCAGATCTCAATGGCATGACATTGGAGCATTAAAAAGGGTGATGGTCAATCTCTTTCTGTGGTCCAAAGTGTATTCCCTACTTAGGTGCATGAAAAGCCTGTCAGAAGAGCCCTTAATTTGCAGGTGAATGTTAAAAGCTGTATGTAGAGAAGGAGTGTCTGGGGGACAGTGTCCATGGGTGATCCCTCTGCATGCACCAGGCAGGTGCAGGTCCAGGGGCTGGCTGCAGCAGTCAGGTTTCTTGCTTAGGACATCTCATCAGCTTTCTCTGAATTACCACGCAGCTTCTCCTTCTACAACAGATGTCATATTATACCTGAATCAGCTATGCATTACCTGAAACTCTGGTAAAGGCAACACCGTGAAAGTCTTTGGGGCTTATTTTCGTGACGTTTGGGTACCAGTGCCTCTGTGAAACCTGAACTTCAGTGTTTGGGAACAAACCCCACAAACACTCCTTCCTTTTCTGCTTGTAGCTCAGTCCTCGCCAATTCATGTCCCTCATAGTCATCAAAAAGAAACACCAAAAGGAGAACCACGCCTTACCTCCAGGTATGTGCCTTTTAGACTACGAGCGTGCTACTGCTTTCTCTCTCAGTTCCCTTCCGTGTGTTTACAAGTATTGCTCCTTGTTTGATGAATTTCTCCATTTGCTGTTCTCAGATTGTCAAAACAGATTGTGACTCTCACAAACGTATTGCAAGTAATTGCCAGATATTCTTTATGTGCTGTACTTGAGCTGCAGCTTAAACATTGAAGATCCTTGTGGAATTTTGATTAAACTTTATTTCATAACTTTAAAAAAACTCTGCTTGGACTGGAAACAGAAATCATGTGGGAGGTTATAGTTTATATTCATGTCCCCATTCATATTAACAGTTACACTCAATACTCTGTAATATTGAAATCATAGAATCATAGAATCATTTAGGTTAGAAAAGATTCTTAAGATCATCGAGTCCAACTGTTAACCTAACACTGCCAAGTCCACCACTAAACCATGACCCTAAGCGCCATGTCTACACATCTTTTAAATACCTCCAGCGATGGTGACTCAACCACTTCCCTGGGCAGCCTGTTCCAGTGCTTGAGAATCCTTTCAGTGAAGAATTTTTTCCTAATATCCAATCTAAACCTCCCCTGGCACAACTTATAAAAGATTAAAAAATATAAAAGATTTTTATGATAATCTGTTTCATATTGCTACAGTGTGCTATCAGGTGACTTAACAAACCCTTAACAGGCCTCTAACATATATTATTTCTCCTTGACAGTGTATGCTATGAATTAATATTTCATCAGAAAAGGGTGTCATGGTTAAACATGCAAACATGCGTTTGTTGGTTTGTTTTGGGATTTTCTGCATGCTAAAACTGTGATAAAAAGTAATCAGATTTGTATTGCTTGCTATGAAAGATTTATTGATAATTCTGATTTTACTTATAAAAGATGTTTTTTTCACAGTAAATGTTTTGTACCCAGACATAAATGCATCAGAGCTACTCTTGAAAACTAGAGGCAAAATTTGGCTCTCTCAAATCAGTGAGGATTCAGCCATGGATGTCACCTAAACCAAGCACAGACCATAGGTTAGCATGCTGCTAGGGATATTGGAGGCAAAAATGAAAGGGGCTGATACTTCAAGTAGAGAATCAGAAGCCCAGGTTGTCCCATCTCCTCGTGTGCACACAACTGCCTGGTTTCTTCCAGGCTGGGTGACTCTGACGGCCAAAAAGGACTTGTTGCTGTTTTACAAAATGTGTTTGAAATTAATCTCTTTAAACTTTCTCTTCTTAAGATCAAAACATTGATCAATGTATTATGAGAAAGGGTTACATTCCCAATTAACACAACTCTAAACAAAATCACTAAAGAAAAACAACAAAACATAGTATGTTTTTTCTTTGTTTTATGAGTGTTTCAGATGGTTGGGAACAACTAACAACCTTCACTCTCTTAGGCTTGATGTCCCTGGTGAGTTTTTAAAGCTACCCATCTCTGCTTTTCTTTTGCTGGAATTGCCCTGCCTTGCCAAGCTCCCCTCCTGATCCTCCTCCAGTGGAAGTCAGTCTTATGAAGGGAGACAGGAGGGCTCTTTTCAACTTGTCATCTTATACACTTGCCCATGCCAGAAACCTGAATCAGGTTTCTTCCTTTCTCCCTGGTTCTTTGCACTGGTGTTTTCTCATCTCCTTTTTTAAAGCCCTAATGATCTGAGGCAAGAGCCCATTGGGTGCTATAAATGCAGTATGCTGGGTTTTTCTGGAGGTGGATATATCACAACAGATGCAAGACTTCTTTCAAACTATCTAAATTATGTGCTGAAAGCAGTATGCAGTGTATAAAATATTCATTATATATGGATCTTGCCAAACTCATATTTTCTAGTTTATTATACCCTCTTCTTAGAGATAGCATGTGACATAGCAACAATTTAAAATCCAACACTTAGACCACTTTCTAAGTTACTCTCTCCCTCTCTGTTTCTTTCCTTTATATCCAAAGGAAGAGAGAAGAAACCTTGAAATAGGTAGCCTAAGATAATCAGTTTCTAGGGAAGACTCCAGTAGAGTCTAAGCCCTGAAGCATTCAGACAAGGCTAAATCACAGAAATGTAAAAATAGTCTATGAGCCACAGTTCAAAAAGCCCATCAGCCCTTTCTTTCTAAGAATCCATAAGGTACATCTCTCAAGCAATACCAGTGCATTTGTCTAACTTACAGCATCTTTGCATCTTTGTTAAAAGCATGAAGATACTAAATAAGGTCTCAGATGTCATAAATACTGTCATTTAGGCAGTAAGTAGACTTTAGATATTATGAAGGAGAGTGATAAAAACATTATTTAGCTTTTTTCAATATTCCTTTCTCTTTTCTTCCTGCTTTTCCTTTGTGCTCTGTACAATTGGCATCTGGATTGCTTCCAGAATGTGAAAATCAAGTAAAAGGATGACCTGACTATATCAGTGAAAAAAATGTTTCACCAGAAGGTTTGGATTTCCAGAAGAAGAAATTATCTGTTGTCTCCAAAAGTAAATATCAATTAAGGAGCTGCCTTGCACAGTGCTTTCTTTTGGATTTGGGAGAAATTCACTTTCATTGAATCATAGGATCGTTCAGATTGGAGAGGACCTCAGGAGGTCCAGCCTCCTGCCTAAAGCAAGATCAGCTATAAGATCAGACCAGGTTGCTCAGGGCTTTATTCAGTCAGGATTTCCTGGGAGTTTATTTTTTCATGTTAGACAGTGGTGCTGTTCTTCTAAAATATTATATTCTAGCTGTTTGGAATAGAATAATCTGCAGTCCTAGTTTCTTATAGACTCCCTTTACAGCAGAAACGTCAGTTTTCACAAGTGCCCTGGGCATTGCTGGCTTTCAGGTATGGCAGCCTGAAAGTTCAAACAGAACACCTCAGTTAACGTTAAGGGATAATAGTATTACCATTCTAATGGTCAAAGGATTCAGGGAAGCAACGCTTCCTACATTTAATGCCTTATTACACCAAATGACACAGTTGAATAAAGGGATCAAACTTTCTAGTTGAGTCTCTTTGTCATCTTCATTTGAGGAGCTCAGAAGAAAAAAACTTTTAAAACAACATACTTAATATTTGGTGAATAGAAGAGTGTGGACTGAAGTAGGAAGGAGGGCATCTTTTCCTTCGGCAGTGGAAAAATGCTTTGAAACCCTGCATGGAAGATGCTGGAGAATGTAGGTTCCCTGCAGGATTTCTCAGACATCTTTGACATTTTAAACTCCTTTAACTCTGAGTAGCGCCACTGATCCTTCTGTAGAAAGATGAATACTAAAGCACAGTGAAGTCAACAAGACATTGGAAACTGAGAACCTTAGAGGACTGGAAACAGCAAAGTGATGCCAGAGGAGGAATGGAATTGGGATGGTCTGTGTTTCCCATTTTGTATTTACAGAGTTTAATAAATGGAAGCTGTGTCAGTTGGGAGAAAGAACGTGAAATAACATATTATACACAATCAGATCAAACATATGTAAATATAAGAAGCTTCAAGTTGCAGTAACCCTACTCTTTTGCAGGATACGCAGAGATCTGCTGCCTTCAAGTTGAAAAGAAAGGTAAAACTATGAGTATGATGATAATTTTTAGCACCAAAGGTGGCTGTTGTAAGCTACTAGCAGAGAACATATTAAATTCTTCACACTCTTCAGTCTTTGATTTAGAAGAACGTCCATCTTGCATGTGTGCTATAGAGCAACCACAAGTTTGAGTGTATGAAGGAATTACTGGATAAAGTTCTGTTTTCATCTAGGACCGTTCTAGCCTAGTAAATATCACAGAGGGTCACGACAATAATAATTGTCCTATGAAAGATTTATTCAAGCTTAACATCCACTCAAACAATACTGAAGTAGACCTGTTGTGAAAATGCCAGCACCACCCGTTATTACTGACTGTATTGACAGGGAGGTCTCGCCTTGGGGCCAGAGAGGGCTGGCTGCTCCATGGGGAGAGACAACTGGGAGCCAAACATGACCGAGTGGAAACCCTGCTCACCCACAGGCACAGTCCCATAGGAGTTGATAACGGGGTCCAATAGTCCCTGACATGGCAAGCAATGAACAAGGGCCAGGATCCATCCAAGGGCTCCAGCCAGAAGCAGAAGGGGCCAGAGGCAGAGCTGGAAAGAAGCTGCAACATGGCTCCAAAGTCCATCCATACGGGTACACCTACAACATCACTGAGGCAGGGATCGACAGCTGAAATGGGGCTAATCCTGTGTAAGTGCAACAGGAATTTTTTGCAGTCGAGCAAAGAAGGACAAATACATCTTTATATCACAACAGTTAAGTTTTCGTTTTGGTCGAGTGTTATTCCAATACCAAACAAGTCTCATGAATAATCTACTAATATGGGGCTTTCATCATAAGGTCACTTGCTTAATCCCATGTAGGCAGTGACAAATGGCAAGCTGTGTCTGACTCAACCATTTCTCTCGCACCCTCTCATTATATGCATTTGGAATAAAACTGCTCTATACCCTGCAGAGTAACCTTTACAAAGCGTGCTGCTTGTCTGCTGGGGTTCAGACTTTGCATGAACAGAAGCCAACTCTTAACTGGATTGAATTTCCACAGTAAGGCTAATAATTTTGGTACTAAAATGCAAATAATTACTATTATAATTGTTTTCCAGCATCCACAGGTGTGCTGGCTGCCTCTCAACCAGAATGAAAGGACCAGGACTCCTGGTTTAAAAAGCGCAGAACACTCCTGCTTCTGCAAAGTTTACTGAAAGCCAGCGGGAATAATTTTCATAGGTGCATAGGACTCCTTATGAAAGGCCACAAACTTTACATTCACTCAGGTGTCTGGGAAAATTTATTCAAGGTTAAGATTAAGTTACCAGGCAAAGAACATACTTGGTCTCTGTGAATGAGCTGGAATTTAATGCAGCCCTCCTGTGTCCCATAAGAACATGAAATGGTCATACTGGTTCAGAGCAAATATCCACCTAGCCCAAAAGTGCCCGTAAGCAGATACCTAGGGAAGCATAAAAGCAGAAGTCTGTGTGATATTTCTTCCTGCTACCTTACCCCACCTCCACCAATTCCAGCTCAAAGGATTTCCCCTGCCTGTCCTGGCTTGTTTGTTCAGTAACCTCCATTGGATCTCTCTTCTTAGGGAGTTCCCCATTTTCCCCTTGAAACCATTGTTTACCTGATACTTCCTTTCATTTTCTTTGCTTTTTGACTTCTACCAAACACTGAGCTGACAGCTTTACGGAAATAGCTGCTGTTTCCCAAGGCCTCACTCCTGAGTGGTTCTGCTCGGCTCAGAAGCCAGCATTTTATGTGTGAATCATTTGCCATCACGTGCATCTTTTTACGTTTATCTGCATCGCACTTCATCTGGTATCTTACCGCCTGGTCACTCATTTTCCTAAGGTCCTTCCTAATGCTGCTCTGTCTACCTTTGACCTTACTACTTAGAGCACCTCTGCTTCACCAGCAAACCTTTCCACCACTCTGACCTTACTGGCCTTACGGATATGTGATGGAGTTGGTCTGGAGGGCTTCGCGGCTGGTAACTGCTTAGGTGTGCTAATTTATCACTCGTTCAGGCTCTTCCTGCACACAGGACTATCTTTTCCTTCAAGCACTCTCTAGTTAAAACACATGCAAATTTTAAAAACAGAAATTTCTTTCAAATACTTTTTGGCCTTTATTTTCCCCAAATGGATTGGTATCTTGGCTTCTCCGTGTTTATTTATAAACATGACATTCACTTTGCCCAGAAGGCAAATGGTATTACCTTCACAAACTGAATGTTTTTTTGTATCTTCAGCATGTGTACATTTCTGTGCGTTCTCAAATATGTGTGTATGGAAATACTGAAATTAATATTTAATGTGAATGCATTTGACTCTAGTCTCAGAAGGCAGCAGACTTTTAATAATTGCTATACTTTCAGATGTGGCTAATATCAGAAATGTAAGAGAAGAACTAAACTACCAATTCAACATTTTCCCTTTCTCATGATATTTTGTTTATTTTCACTTCATAGATGAAAGAGTGACTACAGGGACTAAACATGCTGAAGATACAGGCTTTCCCTTTATGAAGCTGCAGCATAATGGACAAATAAAGCATTAAATTGCTTCTCTTGTATTATCTACAGTTTTAATTTTTAGAAAAGCAAGCAGATTGAGGGTCAAATTAACATTATTTACCACTATATGATTAGATTCAAAACAAGTGTCCATCCTGCTCCAAAATGCAATAATCCCTGTATTCCACTTTGTGACCACTGCTCAGTTGCATGCAGAAAGAAGTTTTTCTCCAGGCAGATAAAAACCAAAACAAATTATCTTTCTTAAAAGCTCAATAAATCCTAAAGCCTGGCAAACATTACTGATCTCCTTATGCCCAGCAGTGCTGCTTGAGAAGAGAGATACCATTATAATGTCTTTTTTTCAATGAAAGACTTAATTTACTGCAACAAAGATAAAACAAGTTTGGATTAATACGCTGCAGTCACACTAATAAATATTAAGTCTGTTGTCATGAGCCATTATAAATCATGTCTTATACAATGCATATCCACAGAAGTTTCATGCAAAGACTATAAACTTTATTGTATTAATAAATTCATTTTTACTCATAACCTCACAGAGCTGAAAATATTCCTTCTTAGACCTTCTGCATTAAGATTTGAACTACACTAGCAGCCACCATGTCTAGCTTGCAAATGGCCTCTGACTTCTGAAATCAGTGACTTCTACCATGTTCTAGCTAACCCTAATTTAGTAGTTTTAAAGCACGTATAAGTTAAAATCTTGGAAGGTGTCACACTCATAATCTGCTTCATTAGAAAACAAGGAAAAGGTGTTTCAAAATGAACAGGGTAATGGTCCAGTGTAAAGGCTGGAAACATATAAGCTGAAGACCAAGATTTAAATGTGATCAGACATCTATATGTCCTGTGATTGCTAATCTCAGTACTGCAAAAGTGTCGTAAGAATGGTTTCTCACATTGTATGTCAATGTTTTTATTTAGGAATGACATTGAACATTATCTCTACTAAAATCTGATACCCCGCCTCAGAAATATTACTGCAAATCTTTGAAGGAAGAAACCTGATGAGAGTGTTATATTTAAATTGTATAATACGTAAATTTTATTCTTTCAAGACACTGTTCATTGCTACTGCCTTTATTTTAATTAGCTACCTAAATACATATTTTATCCTAAAGTTATGCTTTGCATTTAGCTAGATGTTTGGTGATGGTGAAATAAAATACACATGTATGTAATTACATACATTATATGGGGCTTTATTTTTTTCACTCTTCAAGCTTCCTTGGTTGCTTATGTCTACTCACAAGAAGATAATCTGTCTTCAACCACTGTGCCTTTACCCCCTGTTAGACAGGCTGAGGGTACCTGCCTGTGGTGGGAGCACCTCCTGCGTAACCAGGGGAGCGGGTCTGGGGAAAACCAGCAGCAGAGTGTCCCTCCACATCTGCTTACTCACCTGAGGCAGGTGATGCTACACCAGTATCAGCATTGCCAAGAACAATGAGTTGGTGCAAAACTTCTTTCACACAAATTGTGTTAGATTTGGAGATGACGTGATTGGTAAATATTCAAGTACAAAACTGTATTAAAGACTAAAGATAGTTCTGCGTGCTAGACCAAATTCTTCCATGGCAGTCAGTGACTTCAAGGGAAGCATATGAATGAGAAGCTGTAGCTGAAGAAAGATCTGTTGTGATAAGAAATAATAAATTTAGATGATATAACATAAATTCATAGAATCATAGAATCATAGA